>NW_019154132.1:5605591-5704940 GCF_002288905.1 Enhydra lutris kenyoni | reverse complement strand
GATCTCTCTCTGTCAAATAAACAAATAAAATCTTAAAAAAAAAAAATACCACAATGTATAGGGGTGCCTGGGTGGCTCAGAGGGTTAAGCCTCTGCCTTTGGCTCAGGTCATGATCCCAGGGTCCTGGGATCGAGCCCCGCATCAGGCTCTCTGCTCAGCGGGGAGCCTGCTTCCCCCCACCTCTCTGCCTGACTCTCTGCCTAATTGTGATCTCTGTCTGTCAAATAAATAAATAAAATCTTTAAAAAAAATCAATGTATATACCTTAATTTAAAAAACCTTTATTGCTAATCATCATCTGAGCTTTCAGTGAATTGTAGTCTTTTTGCTGGTGGAGGGTCTTGCCTTCATGTCAATGACTACCGATCAACAAGGTGGTGGTTGCTGAAGGCTGGAGTGGCTGTGGCAATTTCTTAAAATAAGATATCAGTGAAGTCTGCCACACTGACACACATTGACTCTTCCTTTCACAAATGATTTCTCGGTAGCACGTGATGCTATTTGATAGAATTTTACCCACAGTGGAACTTCTTTTAAATTGGAGTCCACCCTCTCACTGCCTTTTACCCCCTCGCACCTTCTCAAGCTGCTGCTTGATCAACTAAGTTATGTCACAGTCTAAATCCTCTGTTGTCATCTCAATGATCTTCACAGCGTCTTCTCAGGGAGTAGGTGCCATCTCAGGAAACCACTATCTTTGCTCATCCACGAGAAGCAATTCCTCATCCGTTCGAGTCTACCATGAGATGACAGTGGTTCAGCCACATCTTCAGGCTCCACTTCTAATTCTAGTTCTCTTGCTGTTTCCACCACATCTGCAGTTCTTTCCTCCACTGGAGTCCTGAGCTCTCAAAGTCATCCATGAGGGTGAGAATGAACTTCTTCCAAACTCCTGTTCATGTTGATATTTTGACAATTTTCCACGAATCTTATATGTTCTTAATGGCATTCGGGATGGTGAATCCTTTCCAGAATGTTTTCAATACTGGCCCAGTTTGCCCAGAGCCATCAGAGCAATCACCATCTATGGCAGCTACAGCCTTATGAAATGTATTTCTTAAATACTAAGACATGAAAGTTAAAATCACTCCTTGACCCATGAGGTACAGAATGGATATTATGTTAGCAGGCATGAAGACACCATTCATCTCGTTGCACATATCTATGAGAGCTTCGGGTGACCAGGTGCATTGTCAATGAGCAGTCATATTTTGAAAAGGATCTTTCTGAGCGGTACATCTCAAGAGAGAGCTTTTACCATGGGGTAAACCATGATACAAACAGACATGCTGTCATCCAGGCTTTGTTGTTCCATTTATAGAGCACAAGCAGAGTAGATTTAGCGTAACTCTTAAAGGCTCTAAGATTTCTGGAATAGTAAATGACCATTGGCTTCAACTTCAAGTCACCAGCTGCATTAGCCACGGACAAGAGAGTCGGCCTGTGCTTTGAGGTCAGGCATTGACTTCTCCTCTCTAGCTATGAAAGTCCTGTATGGCATCTTTTTCCAATAGAAGGCTGTTTGGTCTACACTGAACATATGCTGTTTAGTGCTGCCACCTTCGTTAGTGACCTTAGCGAGATCTTCTAGATGGTTTGCTGCAGCTTCTCAATCAGCCCTTGCTGTTTCACCTTGAGCTCTGATGTCACAGAGATGGCTTCCTGCCTTAAACCTCATGAACCAACCTCTGCTAGCTTCAGATTTTCCTTCTGCAGCTTCCTCACCTCTCTCAGCCTTCACAGAATTGAAGAGAGTTAGGGTCATGCCTCAGATTAGGCTTTGGCTTAAGGAAATGTTACAGGGGGTTGTCTTTCATTTGGATTACTCAAACTTTCTCCCTATCAGCAATCAGACTGTTTTGCTTTCTTACCACTCATGTGTTCACTGGAGGGGCACTTAATTTCCTTCGAGAACATTTCTTTGCACTCACAACTCAGCTAACTATTCGGGGCAAAGGGCCTACTTTTCAGCCTGTGCTGCCATTCAACATGCCTTCCTCACTGAGTTTAATCATTTCTAACCCTTGATTTAGAGTGAGAGATGTGCAAGTTTTCCTTTCACTTGGAAACTTGGAGGCCACTGTAGGGTTGGTAACTGGTCTGATTTCAATATTGTTGTGTCTCAGAGAATAGGGGAACCGGAGGAGAGGGAGAGAAATGGAGGACTGGCTGGTTGCTAGAGCACACTGGAGACACACTGCATTTTTCAGTTAAGTTCAGTGACTTAGCGTGGTTTGTGGTGTCCCAAACAACTGTACTAGTAACAACAAAGATCACTTGTCAGAGATCACCTCACAAATATAGTAATAATGAAAAAGTTTGAGGAATTGTAAAAGGTACCAAAATGTGACACAAAAACACAAAGCAAGCAAATTATACTAGAAAAATGGAGCCAACAGACTTACTGGACACAGGGCTGCTACAGACCTTCATCTTATAAAAAGTGCAGTTATCTTTGAAATAAAATAAAATGAAGCACACTAAAATGAGGTCTACCTGCAGTCTCTTGCGGTAAACATCGGTTTCTAGAAAAAGAGAGATACGTGCTTTCTGTGTACATGTGAGTTGGGAAAAAATGCATATGGAAATAGTGAAAAAAATGAGAGATCCATTCATAACACTGCAACACCATGAAGCTGATGGGATTCTCACAGCTGGATTTATTTGGGAATAGAATGAAGAAACTCTGCATAATCCTGCATTAAGTCTCTATCAGACAACATTTATGATAATGACAGCAGAACCAGATCTAGGAGCAATTCCAAGCCACAGAGATTAGCAAGTAATCACAGTCTCAAGTCCTAATACAATTCTGGAGAGACATGGAGGGATTTTGAGAATTAAATTAGCAAAAAAGAATTTTTAAAAAAAAGGAAGAAGATAATTTTGACCTCCACATGCATTGGTCAGTGTCAGCAAAATTCTACATGTACCTACTATACAGCTCTGTTATTTGCTTTATATTATTTTATAATTATCTCTTGATGAAGCCATCTCTTCTTCTAGATTGGAAACAATGTGATGTCAGGAACTGTCAACTTCATCTTCTTGATTGGATAACAGTGTTTTGGTCTAGGCACAACAGTTCACGAGTTTACCGTCAGGAGCTCTTTGCAGTCAGCTGCAGACAAAATCCTAGCTGTGTCACTTACCACTACAGTCCCTGTGGCTGAGTTACTTGTGGTTCCCTGCCTCAGTTGCATCACCAATAAAATCAGTTGATAGTACCTACCCCATCAGATTGTAATGAATGAAAGTTATAAGATTGGCAAAGTATTTAGCCCAGCGGCCTACACACAGCACTCAACAATTGGTGAGTATTATAAGGTATTAAACAAATTAACATACAATACATGGGCCACTGAACTAGGATTGCTGGAAGACATCAATAAGGGAAAATGGCCGGCCCTGGCCTCTAGAAACTGCCAGTCTTCATATACCCAAGCATCCCAGTTGATGCTTCATACTATAGGGAGAGCAAGGCCAAACTCTGACACACTTTCCCCCAGGAGTCTACCCACGATTGACCTTGGAGATGCCTTTGACGGTCACTGTCCTGTTGAGGCCTGCACCACACCCTGTGCACATCCAGCCTCATCCTCTGTATCTCTAGTCCTGGTTTTTTTCCTAAATTAAGTACCACTGTTTTCTTTTCATAAATAAAGCACATAAACAAATCTCTGACTTACGCATAATGTTAAATATGCATTTAAACTGTATGAGTTTATTCACACAGTCTGCTCACATTGACAAATACAAAAGAATGAATGAATGAACGAAAGAACAAACGAACGAATGAGAGAGGGGCAGAGACAGAGAAAGGAAGGAAGGAGGGAGGAAGGATGGAAGGGAAAGGAAGAGAAAAAGAAGGAAAGGAAGCCCTTCGGCAGGTCATAAATACAAAAGTGTTACAGGATTGCAAATGAAATTCACAGGGCAAGAAGAAAGAAGAGTTTCAAGATTAGTTCAAAGGAACGATAACTCATGGATCTACTTATTGTAATAGTTATGATGTAGGAAAGATGTTAGGGTTTGAAGCCAATGGCCAAAAAAGAATTTTTGTGACATCTGTAGTGCAAAAAAGGTGGTTTTATGAAAGCACAGGGACAGGACCCATGGGCATAGGTAAGCCTCCCAGGTATTTTGGAAATAAGGTTTCCAGGATCCTGAGGGGGACGAGCTATTGTTTGGAAAAGGTCATTTATTACTGTAAGCCTGAAGTTATGAGACTCTTCAGATATCTACCAGTGGGTCATATGCTGGGGGATGATTGTCATATGCATCTTGGGGGGCAGAAATAAAGGAAGTTTCCAAAGGAATTTTTATATGTGCATGTAGACTTACAGGAGCCTGGGGGTTGGGCTAAGATTGCCTCTTGCCCTTAACAAAGCATTAACAATAAGGCAGCTGAGTTCCTAGGGAAGGTGGCTCTGCCTATTTCAAGGACTTGTCAGTGGGCTGCAAGTAGTAAGGAAATGTAATAATTTTTCTTCTGCCTCTGTTTTCCACGTCAGTTATACAAAACCAAAATCTATACTGCACTGGAGGAAGCAGTGAGTTTAATCACCTGGTCAGACTATCTCACTTCATTGTCTCCTTTTATAGATGAGGTTGCTGAGGCTCTGACAAGTAAGATGAGTTTGTCCATCCTTCTGTAGCTTCAGAGTGTGGTCCGTGGACCCAGAGCATCCACATTGTCTGGGAGTTTCTTAGAAACACAGTGTCCAGCTCCATGTTAGCCACACTAAATCAGAATCTGCATTTTAACAAGACCCTCAGTTGACTCATTTCCACGCTGAAGTTTGAGAAGTATTAACACATGCAGCTTGCTACCAGTAAGTTAATAAACCAGAAAATTTCACTCGATGCCTTATTTTTCTAGAAGCTGTACACCAATTTTTGGAACTGTTAGAACAACTTAAATCCTGATTCCAGGGTCTTGGGATCAAGTCCCGCATCAGGCTCCTTGCTCAGCGAGCAGCCTGCTGCTCACTCCCCTTGCTTGTGCTTTGTCTCTCAACCATTTCCCCGACTCTAAAGTGCAAAGAATAATCGTACCTAAACTCAGAGGGTTATTAAGAGGACTACATCAAGGCACATAAGGTCTTTGGAATACTGAACACTGAGTGAGTACTCAGAATACTGAACAGAGTGAGGCCTGAATGAGTGTTAGCCACTAAGTGTAACTGTTACTATGATGCTTTTACACAGGGTGTGGTCCTGGAGGCCCGTAGGCCACTGCCCCTCCATGCTCACCTACCCCTGTTGTGGTGACTAGTGTTTAGGGTAATATTCAGGATTAGGGACAAACACAGCCTGTTCCCACAGAAGAGAGCCAATAAAACTCCTTAACTGGGAGAAAAGAGAACAACCAAACTTGCTGCATTATTTCATCAAACAGAGACCGACTATATGAGCAACTATGGACACACGTGGAATTCACAATATTTAAGTAAAATCTGTAAATAAAATGTACCATGGTGATTAATGAATGATTTTCAATAACAAGAATTCTTCTGCATAGGACCAAATACTGAAGTCACGATTGGGAACTGTTTAAAGAACACTTCAAAGATGAACAAAACTTGGATTGTTGAAGATTCAACTCAGCGCATGGAAACCGTGAACGTCACCTAGGGGAGCTGGCAGGTGTACATGCAACAAGGGCCCGAAAACCAGAATGTAAGCCCGGTCAGGGGAGCCAGAGTGCAGGACAAAGGTCTCCTGTGCAGAATAAGGCACTTGGGTGATGAAACCACCAGCCTGTTCATCTGTGTATTTTAGGCTCCGATCAAGGTCGGGCAAAAAAAGCGCTGAACTCAAACCATGTAAAAAAGACACCAAGAATCAAAATCATACCATAACGTGAATTTCCTACTTACTAGACGCACACGATGGTTTGAAGATATTCGGGCAAAGGTGGCATAGATGGGGCCACGGGGTGAGACAGATCAGACCGCTGCTAGCCCCTGGAAGAGAGCCAGCCCAGCAAGACGGACGGATGGATTTAGAAGACCGCGTAGACTGTGCAGAGGAAAATGCTAGAAGACCTGAGAGCCTAAAACATAGTCTTGGATGGCTTGAGGGGAGAGGAAAGAAAAGAAATTTCTGCCTCCTGCCAGCCCCGCACAATACAATTCCCAAACACTCCCAGAGTTTCCCAGCCAGAGAAGCCACAAACTCACAGGTGCAAACAGACCTTTCCCCTCACGTGTCCTCCCTTCCACTCTGGAGAGGGGTCTCGCATAGTAGTATGATTATGTTAAATAGTCTTCGTAAGACAGGCCAACAACATTAAGTGACAAAATGAGTCTCATTCTTTATATATATATAGAGAGGGGGGGGGGGGGATATATATATATATATATATATATATATATATATATATATGACCACTCCATATGAAGAGGTAAAAATGCTAACACTCTAGAACTGTCTACATTACTTATATTTAACCACAAAATCTGCTCTCTTATACCTGCCATGATGAAAATGGAATAGGTAAAGGTCTATGTGTTCAGCTGAATAATGGCCCCCCAAAGATGCCCACATCCTAAAGCTTGGAAGCCATGAACAGGTTCCCTTCCACTCAGAAAGAACTTTCTAACACGTGATTAAGAAAGGATCTCGGGATGTGGAGATCATCTCGAATCATCTCGGTGGGTTCAATGTAATCACAAGAGTCCTTTTCTTGTAAGAAGAAGACAAAACTTCAGAGAAGGCGACGTGACCACAGAGGGAAGGAGAAGGGGAAAGGCAGTGTGAGGGGAAGCCATGATCTGAGAACGAGAACAGCCCTACAAGCTCTCACAGGCAAGGAAACGGATTCTCCCCTTGAGCCACTGGAAGGAATCAGGCCCGCTTACACCTTCGCTTTAGCCCAGTCAGACTGATTTTACAGTGCTGACTTCTGGAACTGTGAAATAAGAATGGATGTTGTTGTAAGCCTCTAGGTTTGTGGTAACTTGCTATGCCAACAGTAGGGAACTAACGCAGATCTAACCAATAAATACTAATTACAGGAGAATAATTAGGAAACTGCTCTCTGTGATCTATCCTTTACACTGTATTTTATGGACAGGTATTTTTTCAGCAATCAAATCCTAACTGCCCCATCAGAAGTTCTCAAGTTTATTACACAAAGACAGAAATTTAAATTACTTTATAGTGCAAGTATGCGTGCACTGATTTTGAAATTGGAAGGCGGAAAAAATGACAAAAAATGACATGTCTCTTCCTGGGTATCTTTGTGTCTCCCAAGAGGTGACGGTTACAGTGCACTTAAGACTGGACTTGAGCCACTGACTTCGGCAGTGACTGTGTTAGTTATCCGTGAGTGTCCCGCCAGCGCTGAGTGCCCTGCTCTGTACAATACTCGTTGGTGTTCCATCGATGTTTGCCAAATAAATAAATGACTGAAGAAATGAAAAGGTGAATGAGGAAAACTTACATCCTTAGTCAGGTTTTTACATTTGACCATTTAGATGGAGTTTTATTCTAAATTAATCTAGAAGGACCTGGTGCTAGAACAAAAATAAACAGCTTACTTAAGAAAAAGGGGGATTTCTTTTTTTTTAAAGGCCACCAAAGGTGAAACTAAAAATGTGAATAAGCCATAAGAGATTTTTCCACTTTTGGTTAGGATGCAAAATGTCACAGAAAACCATTGGTCCCACAGTAATGATGAGACACAATAAATTTAGTAATCTTGTTGTGCAAGACATTGAGGAGACCTGGATACAAGTCTAATTGAGTGGAATTCCAGAGGGAGATGAGCCTTTCTGGGGCAGACAGGCACTGATGGGTGCTTTCACGACCACCCCCCCCACCCCCCGCCGCCACACACACACCCCGTTCCAGGCATGAGTAGCCGGAAGAGCTAGCCTGGTCTTGGTGAAGAAACTTGGCTGCAACAAGGAGAGTGACTAGTATGGCGGACTGGGAGGTGGAGGAACGGCAAGCCCCCACACAGCGAGGTCCCATGGCCAGCCAGTGTCCCTTCATCATACCTTCGCCTGGCAAACAAGCACTGCTGGGTGAAGAAGCTGGCAAGTGGGTGGGAAGGAGAGAGACGGAATCTCACATGCACACATCCCAGACTCTGCTGTGAAGCCAGATCTTACAATCAACGGGAAATCACAGGTGAAATCCAGAATCCAGTTTGACCCCCGATTAGAACAAAGAGATCTCATTTAGTCACCTTAGCTACCTGACAGGGAAAAGGACAAGGCTTTGTGAGGACAGATACTACCTGCTTCAGCTGCTTTGTTCTTTTATACACAATATAAAAGTGAGGTCAGTGGAAAAGCAGGAAAAATGTGACCATAACAAAGAAGAAAAAAAGAATAAAAGGAGAACAACAGATAACAAAATGATTGGAATCGACAGACAGGACTTAAAAACAACTATTACGAAGATGTTAAAGAATTTAAGGGAAAATGTACAAAACGGGTGAAAAGATGATGAATTCACCAGAGTGATGAAAACTCTAAAAAGGAAGCAGATAGAAATTGTAGAACTGTTAAGTACAATATGAATTCATTGGCAGGGCTTAATGGTTAAATGAACAAAACAGAAAAGGTTAGTAAACCCAAAGATAAGAGAATAAAAACTATCCAAAATAAAGCACTGAGCTAAAAAAAAAATGTGAGAATCAGAGTAGTATGGCATAATTTCAAATTGTCTGATATACACGCAGTTGTAGCCTGAAAAGAAAAGGGAAGAACAGAGTAGAATCATTGGAAGAGATAGTAGGTGAGGGTTTCAAGGGTGGTTGAAAGACATTAATCCCACCCAATGAAACCCTAAGCTGGAAACAAGAAAATCACACATAGGTCAAACCACTGAAAACCGGAGTACAAAGACAAAGGCAATGAAATGACATGTTTCAAGAGCTGAACGGAATCCACACATTCACTCACACAAACATACACACACATACGCATACACATCACATACACACCTACACATCCATACATGCACACACACATCCACATGCGTCTACACGTACACACATGTGCATACACAAACTGGCAACCTAGATATCTGTATTCGTAGAAAATACCCTTAAAAGTTAAGGGTGAAACAAAGGCATTTTCAGGCAAGCAAACTGTGAACATTCATGCTGCATTACGGGAAAATATTAAAGGAAGTTCTCCAGGCCGAAGGAAATGATCACAGAGCAAAACCAAGATCAGCAGAAAGGAATGATGATCAGTGGGGTAAATATCAAAGGAGATATAAAACAACACAGCTTCAAGTCTTTTTAAATAGACAACTGGCCATGTGAGGCAAGAGAGTGATATACTGTGGGGTTATAATACATGGAGAAATAAAATAACAATAGTAATATTAAGTTCAAGAGGAGTAAAGAAAACTACACTACTGAAGGATGTTAAATGTATCATGAAGTTGTGTAACGTGTAACAGACACCATGGTAAGGGGTGATGGATTAATTATGCATGTTGTAATCTAGAATAGCTACTAAACAATACAAAATGGTGAGGCACCTAGGTGGCTCAGTCGGTTGAGTGACAGATTCTTAATTTCGGCTCAGGTCATGATCCAGGGTCCAGGGAGCTCGTGCTCACTCTCTCTCTCTAAAATAATAAATAAATCTCTTAAAAAATACAAAATGGTGACACTGAGCAGTAACAGGGATAATAAAATGGAATAAAAGAACAAACATACCAAAAAACACAAAACCTCAGTTTCCAAGTGAAGAAAGAACGAAGAGAAGGGGGAAATGGGGAAGAAATAAAAAAATGACAGAATTAAGCCCAAGAATCTCCCATGTAATTATAGTAACTGTAAGAGGTAGTCAACACTCCAGTTAAATCCGGGCTTAAATAAAAAGACCCAACTCTGGGCAGTTTATAAGAAGCACACATAATATAAGGACCTAGAGTGAAAATGAAATAAGGGGGGTGCCTGGGTGGCTCAGTGGGTTAAAGCCTCTGCCTTCAGCTCAGGTCATGATCCCAGGGTCCTGGGATCGAGCCCTGCATTGGGCTCTCTGCTCAGCACAGAGCCTGCTTCCCTTCCTCTCTCTCTGCCTGCCTCTCTGTTTACTTGTGATCTTCGTCTGTCAAATAAATAAATAAAATCTTAAAAAAAGAAAAAAGAAAAAAGAAAATGAAGTAAGGAAAACACACTGCAAATACTAATCATAAGAAAGCCAATGTGTCTACATTAGTATCAGAAAAACTAAACCTTAAATATATTATCAGTGATGGCCATTTCATAACAATAAAATGGTAATTAACAAAGCCCAAAGTTAGTTCTCTGCTCAGACTAAAAGCTTGATAAATCTCTTATTTTTCTGCATGTTATTTCTGACGGTTTATGAACTCCTGTGTCTTTATGGACCTCTATTTAAAACTTCTTTCCAAGGAATGCCTGGGTGGTTCAGTCAGTTAAGTGTCTCCCTTCAGCTCAGGTCATGATCCCAGGGTCCTGGGACTAAGTCCCATATCGGGCTCCCTGCTCAGAGGGGAGTCTGCTTCTCCCTGTCCCTCAATCCCTCTGCCCTGGTCATGTTCTCTCCTGCTCTCTTGCTCATGCTTTCTCTCTCAAATAAAAAAATCTTGTTAAAAAAACTTCTTTTCAAATACACATGACTTTTAAATTCCTCAAGTTCCTTTTCAGGCATATGACCACTTTGGTTCTTAAAAACTGTTGTTGTTATTATTATTATATTCTTTAAGTCACTTTACCTGGAATTTCACATGCTGGTTGATATCTGACACATGGAACTGCTTCAGGAAACGCTCATCCTCACTCCAGAAGAGGCGGATGTCAGGGATGTCATAGAGGATCATGGCCAGTCTTTCCAGTCCTAGACCAAAGGCCCAACCGATCCGATCATGAGCACCGGCTACAATTAGGAAAACAAAATGAAACTGATTTAGAAAATATAAAGACTTCACAGGTGAATGCTATTTGCTGATAAGTAACCAGTACTACTGGTTGAGCGCCTACTGGTGGCAAGCCACTGGGGAGGGGTTGTGGAGGCCTCCATGAGGGTCCCCGTCTTACGTTTCTCATGCTTTCCACATTCCTCACTCACTTACTGCACTGAAGCACTCTGGAGTCACGCTGTCTCTAATACTGCTTCACTCAGAATTATATTCCAGGCTCTTTAAAGCCCTGGTTTCTGCCTCTGAGTAATCCTTGTTTGCCCCGATTCGAACATTTACCCAACTATGTGCAGGTTACAGAGGAGAGAGAAAAGATGGTCTCTTGTCCCTACAAGGCTTACTAGACGGGCAGTTATGTTTGAAACATGCCAGAATGGACTGTTACTATTCAGAAAGAACCCTCAATTTCATTTAAAATAACCCTCACCCTTAGTAAGAGTTGCCTCAACAATACAGAGAGCAAGCAAGCCAAGGTGAAATGCATATCTAGTACCACTCACTCCAAAGGCAAGGTGTGTTGTTTACATTATGGCAACGCCATGAACTTGAAGGGCTTATTTCGCTTACCTGAAGCAGAGTAAGACCAAAGACAAACCACTGTGTGAAGAAGGAAAGGGAGCAATTCATACTCCCGAAAAAGCTTACAGAAAGGGCTCATGGAAAAGCTTACAGAAAGTTGAAATATAATTTCAGGGGACACTAAAGGTGAGTAGGATCCTGGGAAGGCTGCAAACAGCCTCAAGATTTCACTCCCAACATGCCTGCTCTATGTAAATCCCTCCCTCTGAGTGTGGGTGGCCCCAAGAACTGAATGATCAGGTGACTTTATATGCGGGTCCCTCTGAGCAAATCAGCTCACAGAAATGAGAAGGCCATGCGGCTAGGCCCTCAGGGAGGTCTCTAGAAGCTGGGGGAGGCCTTGGCCGTCAGCAAGAAATGGGACCTCCACTCTTACAATCTCAAGGAAATGAATTCTCCCAAGAGCATGAAAGAGCTTAGAAGAGGACCCCGAATTCCAGAAGAGGACATAGTCTTCTGACACCTTGATTCCCACCTATGAAGACTCAGAGCAGGGGACCCAGCACCTGGACTTCTGATGCAAGGAAATGTGACATAATAAATTTATGTTGTTTTAATCCATTGGTATGAGGTTAACTTGTTACCCAACAAAAGAAAACGACTACGCATCCAAAATGTGGAGAGAGGTAAAAGAAAATTCCAGACTGAAGGAATGTCTTTAATAAAAAAGGGTGACAGTGCAGCATGCAATGGTTAGGAGCAGTTTCCGGAAACACAGATGGTTCGAGGTTGAGGCAAGTAAGAGAGGAGAGGATCCATTTCTGCCCTGGTGTCCTACCTGGTGTCCTACCTACCTGGTGTCCTACCTAAAAAATAACAACAAAGATAAACATATAATTGAAGCCACGCAGGAGATGAACCTCTTCAAATGGTTTGTTTAAAAGCTGAATGAATTAAAATCGTCAAAATGAGATCACAAAAGCAAATGATACAGAGAGAAAGAACGGCTCAGTAGTGGGAGAGAAAGTGTATATGAAAGAAAAGAGAGTGGCTGGCTGATTGCACCTGTTCCTGAGTACGAATGAACACTCAGGTGAAGAGGAGGGGAGAGGGATATTTAACCACACAGTGAGGTCACAGAAAAGTGTGCACGGCCCCTGACCCTGTGATCAGGTGCCTAAAAGAGCAGCTGAAGTGTGAGGCAAAATATTTTAGAATAATTCATACTGATACATGAGGTCTTAAAAAAGGGTTGGTGACTAAAGACATGAAATTTAATATAATCATGATAGACTTTTTATATCTACTTAAAGAAGATTTTTTTGAAAATTACAGTCCTGGTGGTATGGTTCTAGCATATCCTGTCTGCATTGTGTGGTTTTAGTGTCCTCATCACTGCTGGTTACACTATATATTTTTACAACAATTTGGAAACAACATGGCAACACATATCAAGATCCTTAAAAATGTTCATACTCTATTCTTTTAACCCTATTCAGGAATTTATCTTAAGAAAATAATTCAACAAAAGAAAAACATAAATGAAAGAAGATACTCAGTGGTACAACTTATAAGAGCAAAAACATGGAAACAACCTGAGTGGCCCAAATTAGGGAATGGCTTAAAAATTATAGGATATTTTGATGTAGTCATTAAAAATCATAGCCATACAGATACATATTTATTAAGTGACAGACTATAAGAAATTATGAAGAAACCTATGATAACATGAATATGTCCTGTGATACTACTATTTAGGTACCAATGAGGATTGCACTGTGGCCATGTACTGTGATACTACTATATAGGTACAAATGAGGATTATACTGTGAAAAAATAAAAACAAAATGTGATGTTCAAGAATTATAATGGATAACAGTTTTAAAGCAACTTTAAAACATTTTCCTGGAATCTGTACAGTCTTCTCAGTAAAAAAGTAATAAAGATAGGTAGGAATGTTAATACTGCCTTGTGACTTAGGCTTTTTCCTTAATCTTTTAGATTCTATGATCAATTTTTTAGATATAACCAACCACCTAGAGCCTAAGAGCTGTAACTGAATGAGCCACAGATTAAGATTTTATTTAATATCTAGTATTTTTTTTTAGTATCTTAGCTTTTGCTCCTTTCACCTATCCCCAGTTAGTTCCCCATCTCCCAAAACATTTTCTAAAGCAAAACCAAGAATAACAAAGAGCTCTAAAAGTAGGTAAGAAAAAAAGCAGCAATCTAATTAAAAAAAAAAAAAGATTTATTTATCTGAGAGCAAGAGGGCGTGGGGGGAGGGGCAGAGGGAGAGAGAGAACGTCCAGCAGACTCCACACTGAGCATGGAGCGCCAAATGCTCCACTGACTGAGCCACCCAGGTGCCCGAACAATCTAAATTTTTAAATGGATGAAAACTATGAAGACATTCATAGAAACGGAAAGAAAAATTACCTTTAAGCAAATAAAAAGTTTAGTTAAGAAAAATGCAAAAAAAAAAAAAAAGTAAAAGGTAAAAAATATTTTACGTATCAGATTAGCTAAATAAATACATGTGTTCCCATACTTGATAGCAAAGCCAAGGGAACACAAGCACTCTCTGCGTTAACTGGTAGGCTCACAACTGGGTTTTTAACCCACTGACCTAAGGAGAATATAGCAGTAGCTATCAAAGTTACAGATGCATATACCACCTTATTCTTCTAGCTACCGGAATGCATCCTACTTATGGGAAATTATGAATGTGTAAGGCCTCTTGCTGGGGTATTGCTTATAAAAGCAAAAGACTGCAAACAACCCAGGGTCCATCACTCAGGAACTGATTAAATAAACTAGGCTATGTCCACACAATGGCATATTATAAAAAAATCTCTGAAAGATTTCAAAAACTCAAAGCAGCAGCTGCCTGACTTTGTTTTCTTTTGTTTCTTAATTTGGGGGAGGGTGGGAAAGAACTGGGCAACTGGAGGAGAGAGATGGGGAGACCTCACACTACGTGCCTCCTCAAAGAGTGACAAGAAATATTTCAGACAACAGAGATTTTTGTTACTAGGTAAAATATAGCAATGTCTTTTCTGTTAATTTTTAAGAGGTTATAAGAACAAAGTATTTCTCTTGTGTCACACTGGGGCTAAACTTTCAGGATAATCATGATTAGTAAAAATGGATTTCTATGTCCACCTTTTATAGCCAGGATTGGTCTCTTTCGTTCTCTAACACCATTTCCAAACCATCCCCACTATGTGCTGTCCAAATTTGTGATCACAGAATAATAAAATGGTGGCTCTCTTATGCCATTAACTTTGAAGTAGTTTGTTATTCAACAAGGGCTAACCAGACATTGTTAAAACATCTGGGTTTGCCTTTTATTGTAAACATTTCCCATTATGGAAACGCAAATAAAGACTAGATGGGGTTTCACTTAGGAGAGATCAGGAATTAAGCTTAAAATAAGATGAGTCCCCTATATTCTAGCACCCTGTATATGCCATAGTATCAATTATGTCATAATATCACATCCATCCTAAAGCCATGCCATCCCACATTAATCGCATTGCTCATCCTACATATAGAGCAAACAGTCCTAAGCCAAAGCTATGTAATACTCCTTCTCCCAACCAACTACTGTTTTTCATCTGATTTTTCTACTTTACGATGAGTGGAATCATCTTCCATCTAGTTATTCAAGGTAGAAACCTGGGAGTAAATTTTAACTCTAACATTACCTCATTTCAGATATAGACGTTTAAATTATATTTAAAACCTCTCTCAAAACTATCCCTTCTTTCTAGTCTAATTGTCACTACAGATTTGCGCCTTCCATAAACATCTCTCACCTGGGCTCTTCCAAGAAACAACCAAATTGTCACCGTCTGTCTCCCTATTTGGTCCATCTGGGCTAGTGACACCAATTCTCTTTCTAAAACATAAATTTGGACACTGTCACCACTAGACATGTATAAGGGTAGAACAATGAATGAGTCATATTTGTTCTTAATTTTATTTTGCATTTATTCTCTTTCTAAAACACAAAAAGCAGCTGAAAATTGTCCCAGAGATCCCCATTCAGTCTATCTGAACTTGACTTCTCAGGAAACCTCAAGATTTGATGTGCAAGGTCCACAAAATGCTTCATTGTAAGTTAAATACTAGCATCTCTACCACTTGGCATCCAGGCAATCATAAAGACAAAGGGAAAAACAAGTATTCAGCGTGTTACAGACAGATTGAGAAGCACTGGTCTGAAAAAGTTGGAAGAACTTTCAAAAAAATTTCCACTACATCCCAGGTTGCTAATTTTGTCACATATAAAATTATGCACATGACACTGCTCAGCAACAGAGTTCATGGTCTTTTCAAATGCAGATGGGTCATTTGCCAACACAAATCTCAAAATACAAGGAACAACCCATCCCCAAGGTGAAAATAAATCAGAAGTTAACAGTATAAAACTATCTTGAAAAACTCCCAAATATAGGGAAATAAACAACATACTTTTAAATAGCCCAATATTCAAAGAAAAAACTCACAAGAAAAATTAGGAAATGCAACGAAATGAATACAAATTAAAATGCAACACATAACAATGTATGGGATGCGTTTAAAGCTATGATTCAAACGAAAACTACAGCATTAAAGGCATATGTCAGAGGAGAAGAAAAGTGTCAAATCATTGATCTACTCCCTTACAAAAGTAGAAAAAGAAAATTAAGACCAAACTAAGCAAAACAAGGAAAAAATAAAGGGAACCTAAGTGACAAAATAAACAGAAAAACAATAGTGAAAACTGATGACAACAAAAGCTGGTTTAAAAGAATGTTTTAAAACCGAAGCACAGTTGATACACAATGTTACATTAGTTTCAGATGTACAGTATCATGATTCCACACCCCCATTATGTGGTGGTATGCTCACCACAAGTGAAGCTACCATTTGTCACAATATAACATGATCGCAGTTATCATCGACTATATTCCCTTTGCTGTGTCTTTAACCCCGTGACTTCTTCCATAACTGGAAGCCTGCATCCCCCACACCTTGTCCCCTGTTTTGCCCACCCTCTAACTACCTTTCCCTCTGGCAACCATTAGTCTGTTCTCGGTATTTATGGATCTGTTTCCGCTGTTTATTTCTTTGTTTTGTTTTCTAGATTCCACATGTAATCACATGGGATTTGCTGGGATCAAAAAGACAAATAACAAGTACTGGCAAGGACGTGGAGAAAAAGAAGGCTCATGCACTGTTGGTGGGAATGTAAATTGGTGCAGCCACTGTGAGAAACAGTATAGTATGGAGGTTCCTCAAAAGACGAGAAATAGAAATACCATACAACCTAGTAATTTCACCACTGGGAATCCCACCCCCAAAAAAGAAAACACAATTCAAAAAGATATCTGCACCTCTATGTTTATTATAGCATTATTTATAGCAGCCAACATATGGAAGCAACCCAAGTGTCCATCAACAGATGAATGGACAAAGAACAGGTGGTTCTTTGGAATGGAACATTGCTTAGTCATAAAAAAGATAAAAGCTCTCTCTATTTGACTTATTTCACCACTGGGTCCATCCATGTTGCCACAAATGGCAGGATCTTATTCTTTTTTATGACTGAGTAATATTCCACTCTTTATGTATACCAAAGGCTGCTTAAAAAAAATCAATACAATTGATAAATTGCCAGCCAGACTAATAAGGAAAAAAAAAAAAAGAAAAAAAGAGAAGGTACAAATTAACAATGTCAGAAACAAAGGACAGGACCTCACTAAAAATAGATCCTAGAGACATTAAAAAGATAATGAGGAACTAGAAGGAATATTATGAATAACCTTACATAAGTGAATTCAACAACTATTCAATAATCCATACAAAATGGACAAATTCCTAAAAAAAAAATAAAAAGAAAGAAAAAAAAAACCACCTCATCTACCAAAGCCCATTAAGAAGAACATATAACCTATATCAATTAAAAATACTGAATATGTAATGAAAAACTTTCCCACAAAGAAAACTTGAGGACCAGATGGCTTTTACTATGAATTCTATCACAATGTGAAGAAAGAAATAATACTAATTCTATAAAATTCTTCCAGAAAGTAGAGAATAATGAAATTTCATGAGGCCAGGATTACCCTTATCCCAAAACCAAAGACATTCCAAGAAAAGAAAACTAAACCAATATGCATCATGAACAGAGAAAACAAATCACCTTTAACAAAATATTATCAAACTGCATCCAGGAATTCATGAAGAGGACATGACGTCAGGACTGGATTTATCCTAGGAATGCAAGGTTGGCTCAACATACGAACATCAATCAATATAATTCATCAAAAAAGCAGATTAAAAAAGAAAACACATGATCATTCAGTAGATGCAGGAAAAGCAGTTGAAAATATCTAAGTTCCATTCATTATAAAAATTCTCAGCAAATAAGGAACACCTTATTTGCTTATCTTTAATCTGATAAAAGACACAATAAAAAAACCAAGAGCTACATGGATTGGAAGAACAAATATTGTGAAAATGTCTATGCTACCTAAAGCAATCTACACGTTTAATGCAATCCCTATCAAAATACCATCACTTTTTTTCAAAGAAATGGAACAAATAATCCTAAAATTTATATGGAACTAGAAAAGACCTCGAATAGCCAGAGGAATGTTGAAAAAGAAAGTCAAAGTTGGTGGCATCACAATTCCAGACTTTCAGCTCTATTATAAAGCTGTCATCATCAAGACAGTATGGTACTGGCACAAAAACAAACACATAGATCAATGCAACAGAATAGAAAGCCCAGAAATAGACCCTCAACTCTATTATCAACTAATCTTTGACAAAGCAGGAAAGAATGTTCAATGGAAAAAAGACAGTCTCTTCAACAAATGGTGTTGGGAAAATTGGACAGCCACATGCAGAAAAATGAAACTGGACCATTTCCTTACAACACACACGGAAATAGACTCAAAATGGATGAAGGACCTCAATGTGAGAAAGGAATCCATCAAAATCCTTGAGGACAACACAGACAGCAACCTCTTCGACCTCAGCTGCAGCAACTTCTTCCAAGAAACATCACCAAAGGCAAGGGAAGCAAGGGCAAAAATGAACTACTGGGACTTCATCAAGATCAAAAGTTTTTGCACGGCAAAGGAAACAGTCAACAAAACCAAAAGACAACTGACAGAATGGGAGAAGATATTCACAAATGATATATCAGATGAAGGGCTAGTATCTAAAATCTAGAAAGAACTTATTAAACTCAACACCCAAAGAACAAATAATCCAATCAAGAAATGCGCAGAGGACATGAACAGACATTTCTGCAAAGAAGACATCCAGATGGCCAACAGACTCATGAAAAAGTGCTCCACATCACTTGGCATCAGGGAAATACAAATCAAAACCACAATGAAATACCACCTCACACCAGTCAGAATGGCTAAAATTAACAAGTCAGGAAATGACAGATGATAGCGAGGATGCGGAGAAAGGGGAACCCTCCTACACTGTTGATGGGAATGCAAGCTGGTGCAGCCACTCTGGAAAATAGACTACCCTGTGACCCAGCAATCGCACTACTGGGTATTTACCCTAATGATACAAATGTAGTGATCCAAAGGGGCACGCACACCCGAATGTTTATAGCAGCAATGCCCATAATAGCCAAACTATGGAAAAAACCTAGATGTCCATCAACAGATGAATGGATAAAGAAGATGTGGTACATATATACAATGGAATACTATGCAGCCATCAAAAGAAATGAAATCTTGCCATTTGAGATGACATGGATGGAACTAGAGGGTATTATGCTGCGTGAAATAAGTCAATTATCATACGATCTCCCTGATAAGAGGAAATTGAGAGGCAATGTAGGGGGCTTGCGGGGGTAGGAAAGGGATAAATGAAACAAGATGGGATCGGGAGGGAGACAAACCATAAGAGACTCTTAATCTCACAAAACAAACTGAGGGTTGCCGAGGCAGGGGTAGGGAGAGGGTGGTGGGGTTATGGATATTGGGGAAGGTATGTGCTATGGTGAGTACTGCGAAGTGTGTAAACCTGGTGATCCACAGACCTGTACCCCTGGGGCTAATAATACATTATATGTTAATTAAAAAAATACAAAATTAAAATTAAAAACAAAACCAAAAAAAAACCCAAGAGCTAATACAATACTCAACGGTGAAAGACCAGTTGCTTTGCATTCAGGGCTTGCTTGAAGACAGAGTATGTCCATTCGGAAAGGGGGAGCAAAACAAAAACAAAAAACCAGATTAACCAATTGGAAAGAAAAAAGTAAAACTGTCTTTATTTGTAGATACATGACTGACTACATAAAAATTCCTAAGGAAAACATTTCAAAGGTTACTGATACATGAGTTTAAGATCATGATCTACAAAAATCCACAGTGTACATGATTCAGGGGCCTCAGTTTCACCTCGCTGTCAGTAGGGACAAGTGGAGAACCTTTTCTGAACATAGGAGACTGACTCTAATGGGAAGACCCAAGGCTAAGAGCAGTGAGGGAGCCATTACAGCAAACACCTGGAATCCCAACCACCTTGGTAAAGGATGAGCTCTTCGTTAGAAGCCAGGAACAGAAACAGGCCTCAAGCTTTCTTTCGCCACACTCAAGTCTCACAATTATTCTTATGGAGAAGCCTACTTGTGACAATCAATTACTGTGGAGAGTTGCAAGAAAGGATGTGGCATCTGTTTGCTGAGTTGTACCAAATTTTGCCTTTGAAACACTTTGTTTTGGTCCCATCTAGAACAGCTTCTTCTGAATTGCGCCGTGCACTGTGCTTTCCTGCTAGGACATTAGTAAGACACCAGACACTTCTGTCCACGATGCTGATCACCGTATCACATGGTCTTCCCTAGGAGATGTCATTAACTAAACTGATTTCAGATCTAAGAAGATGGAATAAGCTTCTTTCCCCTGAACAACTGGATTGTTTTTCACTTTAACGATACCATGAGTTACATAATTGGTCATAATGTTCTCCTTAGTCTGGCCCATGGAAGGTTAGAACCAACCTTGCGGGTCACCTCTACAACTGTACAAGTGTTCAGGGCACATTTCTCCGTGTGACTCTTGGCCCAGTTTTATTTTCTTATCCTAATTTCCTCTTTGTCCTGATTATCTCAACTATTTATTTTATCCTCTTGTACATGCTTTTATATGATACTTCCAATTCTTTATGGAAGAAAGTGAGCCATAAATAACTAGACACTTAGAGATACTGTCAGCCAAGGCAAGTCTAATTTTCAGGTCTTTGGCACTCCTCGGAGGTAATTTGTTGCCAGGTGCTCAAGTGCTGACAGGGTTTTAAGGCAGTATATTTTTTCCCTATTCCAATACTAGAGGGTTCCAGTAAACCAGAGTCCCTAAAGCAGAAGGCTGACTACAAAGAAACATCCTCAATTAAACAGAATATTCAGGATGGGAAGCAATTAAGTATTCTCATTAACACAGCTTTGTGCTGAATGGAGCAACCGACACAGGAAAAATTGTTTTTGTTTTTGGTGAAAATCATTCTAAGAAGGTCAGCCTATATATAGAAGCAAAATGATGTGAGATGAGAGCCCAGAGGTGGGAAAATTAAAAAGAAGAGGAAAAAAAAAGGGGGGGGGGGCAGGAGAGGCAAATGGCAACTGAAAAGAGGACAGTAAGAAGTCTTCAGTGTGAAAGTGAAGAAACTAAGTGGGTCTTAGAGCCTACAGCCATCTAATCCCATAAACTGTCCCCTTCTACAGCAGATGGCCCTCCATGCTTTGCCTCAACAGCTGTGAAAAAGCAGCACTGGCAAGAGAGAAACCAAGTCACCACACAAGGCTCAGCACATAGCCTCCTGTCTGGCCCTTCCAAGCAGAGACCCTGTGAGCAAGAGTTATCTCAGAGAGAAAATGGCCACGCTAGCCAACGGTCAGGATGGGGAACAAAGAGCACTGAGGAAAGACTAAAACTGGCTGCTACTGCTCAACGCCATGCCTCTGAAGGCATAGGGTATCTGTGCTCTTGGTGGAAGGCAGTGGGGGTGGTGGGTGGGTGGAGATATTTCTCAAACCTTCTCCCAAAAGGCCTAGAAAAATCACTGTGCCATGCAGAAGAGGTCAGATCACCAACATGAGAGAAGGCTGAGAATGGGCAGTTGTTGACTGTGAAAAAGAACTACACACAAACACACAGTATTTAATCTGAACCAAGACAAGTAAAGCCTATGTGTCTTCCTCTCTAGAATGTGATGATCTTGAGCCACAGAGAGATGGTTCCATAATATAATTACACTTTAGTTAGACAATGCACAAGAAGCAGAGAGAATTTTTAGGGCAATGAAAATACTCTACATGATATTATAATGAAGGATAATGTCATTACACATTTGTCCAAACCCACTGGATGTACAGCCCCAAGACTGAACCCTAAGGTAAACAATGAATTTTGGGTAATAATGATGTGTCAATATAGGTTCTTCAACTGTAAAAACTATAGCACTCTCGTAGGGAATTCTGATCATTGGGGAGTACTCATGGGTAGGGGCAGAGTAAGGTACAGAGGGTATATGAGAACTCTGTCTTAGTTTTGCCATGAACCTAAAACTGCTCTAAAAAATGAAAGTCTTCATTAAAAAAAAGAGAGGGACTACTCTTGTGAAAATGGGGAAGATAATTGTAACTTCCTTCCATATAAGTCTGTCATTAAGACTAAATAAGACAGTCCATGTAAATCAATAGGCACATTAAAAAATGCTGTAAAAATTTTAGCTGTAACAGTCATTAATATAAGGGTTCTATACAACTGTTTCTGAGAAAAATATTGAGCAAATGCTCAGAAGAAGATTCTTTCAAATGTTGAAACCCTGTATTTTTTTTAATTTTAACATTAGCTCATTGGCTTAATATTTTAAAATAATTCAAATAAACATAACTTCATGGGAAAAAAAAGGGAGGGGAGAGTGGAAAGATAACACACAAAATGAGAGAAAGGATTTGCAAATTATATATATTAAGGGTTTACTACCCAGGATATATAAAGAACTCCTACAACTCAACAACACACAGACAAACAATACAACTTAAAAATGGGCAAAAGATTTCTATAGACATTTCTCCAAAGAAGTTCTACAAACAGCCAACAGGCACATGAAAAGATGCTCCACACATCCTTAGTCGTTAGGGCAATGTAAACCCAAACCACAGTGAGACACTACTTCACACATACTAGGCTGGCTATAGTACAAAACAAACAAACAAAAAACTGAGAAAACAAGTGCCAACATGGACAGGAACAAATTGGAACCCTTGGGCATCGCTGCTGGGAATGCAACATGGTGCAGCTGCTGTGGGAAACAGCTTGGTGGTTCTTCCAAAAGTTAAACATAGTCACTATATGATGCAGCCATTCTTCTCTCTCTCTCCCCTTCAATAGATTGATCTATCTATCTCTATCCATTTGCATGTGTGTGTGTGTATATATGTATACACAAAATATAGTTACAGACATAGATACAAGGATGGATATATAGATACCCAAAAAACTGGAAAAAGGGACTCAAGAGAACTGTGCACCAATGTTCACAGCAGAATTATCTACAGTAGATGAAAGGTAAAAAAACAGCTCAATGTCAAAACTCAATGAATAAACAAAATGTGGTACATGTAGAAAATGGAATATTATTCAGCCCTAAAAGGAAATGAAGTTCTAATATTTGCTACAGCATGGATGAACCCCGAAAAAAATATGCTAAGTGAAAGAAGCCAGACACAAAAGCATACATATTGTATGATTTCACATACGAGAAATACCTAGAATAAGTAAATTCATGGAGACAGTAAGACTAGAGGTTATTAGAGGGACTGGAGGGAGGGGAAAATGGGGAGTTACTGTTTAATGAATACTGAGTTTCTGCTCAAGATGATGACAATGTTTTGGAAATCAATAGTGCCAATGGTTGACAACATTGTGGCTGTAATCAATATCAGTGAATTGTATCCTTGGCAAATTTTATATTGTATATATTTTACCACATAAAAATAAAAATTTTAAGGAGCTAAACATTTACAAACTTTAAAGAAAATTTCTGCATGTTCCTCACAATATTTTTAGAAGATATTTCCTTTTTCTCATTACCACAACCATCCTGCAAACACTAAGATTTACCAACTGAGCCACTATGTAGCCAATTATTTCAGTGGACCTGAGCTGCTTCTCCCATAAAATGAAAGAACAGCAATAATACAGCATCTCAAGTTCCTTCCAGCTCTTAACAGTCTAGGATGAGGCTCAGGTTAGAAGTAATTAACTAAGGTCTACTCTAAAGAAGCTTTCAATGAAATACAAAGTACTGCAAAATAATTTTGTTTAATATTGAGCAGCATCGCAAAGGTTATCTGCCAACTGCCTCTCCTCTGGCCATTGGTCTCCTACCCTGCAGACATGCAGGTACACTCAAATTTGCACCCTCTACTTGGACAGGTGTGTCCACTGGGAATGGTCTTTCCCCCCACCTGTTTCAGGTCTCTGACCAAATGTCACCTTCTCAGGGAGGCCTCCCTGACCACCCACTTGAAAACTATATACCACTCCACCAGTACATTCCAATCCCCCTTATTCTGCCCTGTTTTCTTCAGAGAGTATCATCTTCTAAGATACTACAACCTTTCATACTTCTTTTATTTATTGTTTATTGTCAGACTGCTGCTAGTCTGTAATCCACAAGGGCAGGATCTTTGCTGGTTTTCATCACTAATACATCTCCAGTGGCTAGAACAGTGTGTGTCACAAAGCAGGTGCACAGATATTTGCAAAGTGAGTGGATGGTATTAAATTACTTGTTTCATTTGAATGGTAGTATTATGAAGAACTGTAGACTTTAAATGAAGTTTTCAATACAGTGACTTTCTCTGATGATATAATCTGTGAGAGTTCTTATCTATCATAATATGAAGTGATATTTTAACAGTGGTGATATCAGAAATGCCATTTCTGAAAAAGACATCTCAGAAAGGAGAGAACTGAAACACACAAAAGGAACAACAGGAAAAGAGGACTATTTTAACCATTCATCCCAACCTTCACCACTGCTCATCACTGAGCTTCCTTTATACGGTGCAGCTGCCACTGGGTCACAAGCTCCTTGAAGCCAAGGACCTTAACAGGGCTTCTGTTTCGATATTTTGTCCATTTTATTTTATTTCTCAGTGACTTAACTGTTGGAATGTAAACATCCTCTGCATCTTGAGGTTCCCTCTCAAAATGTTTTGTTGCAAAGTCAAAGACTGAATTAAAATTTCAAACTACCGAACTGAAAAACATTTTTTTTTAATTATGTTAAATGTATTTTTCCTTCCTTGTCAAAAGGGGCTAATTTCTAGCAATTCTCTGACTTCATGAACTGACACTTCCCCAGAATAACGGTATGTCAAGAAATATTGAAACAACGAATTAGCATTCATGTTTTATAGAACTTTATCAGTTACAAAACATTTCATCAATATTATTTTGATTTCGATCCTCACAGTGATCCTAGGGGGAATGTGAGAACTGGCATTACTATCTATACTTAAAAAATAAATACCATTTAAGGGACACCTTGGTGGCTCAGTCAGTTAAGGGGCTGCCTTCAGCTCAGGTCATGATCCCAGTGTTCCGGGATCCAGTCCCACATCGGGCTCCTTGCTCCGCATGGAGCCTGCTTCTCCCTCTGCCTCTGCCTGCCACTCTGCCTACCTATACTCTCTCTGTCTCTCTGACAAATAAATAAATAAAATCTTAAAAAAAAATAAATACCATTTGATCAAAATCATCAACAATGGGACTCAAATCTGTTTTTTCCCTTCAAGTATGTATCCAATATCTAAACATTGTCAGAGAGGGGCTATGCTCATAGTACTTCAAACCATCAGAAAATTCCAGTTATGCCTGTGTGCTTTCTACTTTGTAACTAACTGCCAATTTCCTGATAGACTTTACCACTTTCCATGAAAGCAAGCAGAATGATTTGCATAAGTAAATGTTCAAAGATATCAATAGATTTTTCTGAATTTGGGTTTCTGTCTACCACACCAAACATGCCTTTCACACTGAATTTGACTATTACATACAGAGTGAGTTGACAGGACTAGTAGTTAGCAGTGGTCTTGGGCAAAAGTGTCCCCTTCCCTTGATCATTAGTTATGCTGGCAGTCACAAAAGATACAAGCCCCACAGTATCCCAGTGTGACACCGGACACCCAAAGGCAAGTCTAGAAAAGCCAGCACAGTTCCATAAATTCTGAGTTCTTCTCTTCCCACCACGGACTCAGTCCTTGATCCCCTGCTTTCCAGCTACAACTCCTGAATTCCTTAGAGACTTGCTACAGGATGATTGACTTTCCAAGCTGTGTCCAAAGATCGATCTCCTGCCTGAAAAATTTCTCTAGTTGTATATATCCTTGATTCCACACAATTCTGTCAATAAGTCCTTCACACAATCCAAAGGCAGACCTCTTTTAAAAGAACTTTCCACGGTGTGGAGCAGACTGGGAATCAGATTCTGTAAGCTGTAAAGACAGCAGTCCTTAACACAATCTGAGCTAGACTGCATTTGAATAAACTTAAAACAACAAACCCTTCAACACCCATCTCAAAAGCTCACTTTGGACCATCTTCCTTTCTTTCTTGCATCCTGAATTTCAGTTTTCTGTAGTTTAATGAAAGAGAAAAGAGTTTCTGATGCACATACTAATCAACAGTACGTGAAGCAATTCCCAATGGCTTTGTCTACTACACATCCTCCATACAGATGTCTCCAGCTTCCCTCAGGGGCTTGCATCCAGGAATCTGTATCCCTCTGCTCCTAGAGCCTTTAATTTGGGTGTGGTGGACCATGCTGGTTGCCTTCCCAGCAGCCATCCTGCTTTCTTTGGAGTTTGGGTAGCAATATACCGACCCCTGGGGAGGGAGGGAGCCCTGTTTTCCAATGACTCATTTAGGGGAAGACATGGCCAATGAGATGCACAGGGAAATTTCTAGGATGCTCAAAGGCAAGATATGGGTCCTTTGGAACCAATGGGTCTTCCTTCTTGCATTAGATGCTACACGCGAGAATACGATACCTGGAGCTGCAGCAGCCAACACGTGGCCAGAGGGCCACAAGCTGGCTGATGAAAGCCACTGTGCTGAAAAGAGAGAGGGTGAGTGCAAAGAGCTTGGGCCTTTCAAAACCACCCCTGCAGCCTACACACTAGGAAGGACCTGTTCATCTTTGAAATGAATTATAAAAGTCTGTAGGACTTAAACCACTGTTATCTATGGTTTCTGCTTCTTGCTGATAGATACATAAATCCTGATAAACCAAAGAACAGGGAGAGCACCATATAGAGCTATTTGTGAGACAGGTCCTGTTGGGGAGACAAAGATCATTTTAATGCATGAAATCCGGTCTTCTTGAAGCCTTCTCTCAGGACACAAGACAAATAACAAATTTCAGCTTTTATGTGGGTCTTAGGTTGCCTTCTCTAAAGTCTAGCCATCATGCATCGGTGGGAAATGTATAGACCCAGGGCACCCGTCTCAGTGCCATAAAACATGGAAATCGGGATCTTAGTAAGGTTATGAACATCCTAAAAGACCAGTGATAGTGGATCAAGAACCACGTGAAAAGTCCAGAAAAATGAAACCAAACGATGCCAGAAGAGATTCATCCTCCAAATACAGAAAGACTAAGATGTATTTGTCCTGCTACGATAGAGAAGTACGACTTCAGCCTTAATCAAAGCAAGGAAAATGGCCCTGAGAGGACAGCCAGATAACTCTCCTCAGCCATTCTTTCAATATGTTCACAAGCAGGAAGTGCAGGAGTCAAGCCTACATCAATAAGGTAGGCATCTCTTGGTGGAGAGCTAGTATTACCCCTGAGTTATGAAGGATGCTAGCACAGCCATGCCTAGTAATAAACTTCCTTAAAGAAGAGAACTGACAAGCATGTCTCAGTCCAAGTGCTCCAATGAGAAGGCCCAAGAAGCTAACGGTGTCAGCAAGTTAGGGGTGCACACTGGTCACGGCAGGTCATTCGTCAAAAGTCAGAGTACAGGAACTCTAAATTCCCATCTGTCATCACCCTAAAGGAGCAAACAACACACATACAGTACCTTGCTATCAACAATTAGTGACCATGATTTTGGTTCGCTCTTAGAAGCTCCATGGTGCTCATGTGTCACAACTCACTTTATCTGAGCACACAGAAAGTATAATCTGCAGAAGAGTGAGCACACTCTCTAAAACTTCCCTCAATCAAAAGAGTGTGCCAGTAGCTATATCAGTTATTTTTATATTTATTTACATATTTATAATTACATAAATATATGTATTATATGTAATACTTTGTTGAGTCATTTCAGAGTTGGCTCCTTGCACCATGTTCCTTCCGTCCATAATACTTCCATGTATATTTCTGAAGAACAAAAATATTATTTTATGTATCTATAGCATGGTTAACAAATTTAGGAAATTCCACACCAATATAATACTCTTCTCTAATCTGTAGTTCATATTCAAGTTTTGTCAGTTTTCCCAGGAATGTCATTCCAGGCTTTTCTCCCTCCAGTGCAGGAGCCAATCTAGGGTCACATACTACATTTATGTACCATTTCTCTTTAGTGAGACAGCTTTACCCTGGAGCAGCTACTTGGCATCTCTTTGTCCTAGAAGACACTGACATTTTGAAGAACGCTGACCAATTGTCTTACAGAATGTTTCTCAGTTTGAGATCATCTGTCTGATGCTTCTTCATGATTAGTTTTAGATTCCAGAACCAAGCTGGAACACTCCAAAAGGGATATGGTGCCCTTCTCTCCTTCTCTAGGCATTCCATCTGGAGATACTCAGCACCCATCTATCTAACCCTATATCAGGGGTTCCCAAGACCAACCCTATGTCACTTATTTTTTGTGGCAAAAACTTAATAGTTTAAGAAAACTATTCACTTAGCTCAATATTGGTTGGCACTTTGGGCTCAGGAAGAGGTTTTTCTATTCTCAACTAGGTTTAGCACTTAACATGTCTGGTGTTGGCTGCCTGTCAGCTAGGACACCTTTGTCCTTTCTCAGCATCCAACAGGCTAGCTCAGGCTTACGTACATGGTGGCTTGCAGGGACCTACTTGCATTAAAAGAGCAAGTCCCAGGGTGCCAACACTTTACAAGCTTCTTCCTGCATCAGGTTTGCCACTATCCCTATAGGCCAAACTAAATCACATGGCCAAGTTACATTTTAAGGAGTAGAGGAAGAATTAGTGAGAAGATTAGAATCTGTAGCCATTTTTTTAACCTACTCTAGTAAGGAATCCGGTTGCCCGGAACTACTTTCCAAAAACTTCTCTCCACCAGCTATACCAGGATTATTAGGTGAATTCCTTCTCCTATCTACTGGGCTGTTAACAAATCTGTGGGAAGCCACTATAGTAGCTGGTCTTGAAAAGTCTGCTCAACTTGTTTATTTTAATAGTCATTTAATTCAGTCATCAGATATTTACTGTAGCTTATATTTGTACAAAAACATTCAGTACATGCTTTCTGATAAACAATATTATATGAAGGAAGGAGCCAAAAGAAGATGATCTGCTTACCATGTGTCAGAAAATACTATCTCTTTTAATCCTCACATCCACTCTCTTAGGCCACTATTAGCTCCACCTTATAGATGAGAAAACCGAAGTTTAGAGAGCTTCACTAATTTGTGCCAGATTACAAAGCTATCTAGAAAAGCTTCTGGCTGCAAGCCACAAAAGATCTTATTATGAGTGGTCCAAATACGAAACATTTCATTCCTATAACAAGGATTCTAGATGTAGGCTTGATTCCAGGTTCTGCACGGCAGCTTGAGGATATCCTCAAGGAAGCTTGCTCTTTCTTTTTGTTCCACCACCCTTGGTTTGGTTTTCATCCTTATCATAGTGTTCTCATGACTGCAAAAAGGCTTTTCCATCTGTAGTCATCACAGTCCAGGCAAGAAGGAAGTAGGGGGCGCCTGGCTGGCTCAGTCGGTAGGGCATGTGAATCTTGATCTTGGAGTTGTGAGTTCGAGCCCCATGTTGGGTATAGAGATTGCTAAAAAAATCAAATCTTAACAAAAAAGGAGAGAAAGAAAAAGAAGAGGAGGAGGAGGAGGAAGAAGAAGAAGAAGGAGGGAGAGGGGAAAAGGGAGGTGGTGGCGGCAAGGGCAATTCTAATAGGCATGACTCTCAGGCCTATTGCTTTACAGGGAAGCAAAACCTACCTCAAAAGGCCTCTAAACTCCTCCTTACATTTCACTGCCCAGAACTGTGTCAGGCAGCCACCACCACATATGAGGGATGCCGGGAAAATGAGTGTCTGGTTTCTTAAACTCGAAACTGTGCCATATCCAAAGAAAAATGGGGCTGGGAATGGCACTGGGTTAGCCAAACGAGTAAGTGCTCAATCTAGAATTTGAGCCCAGGCATTTGTAATCCCATAGTTCATGCTCTCGAGCAGTGTACACTTTCAAATCAGAGAGAGGAACAAACCTTTGACCACATAAGTGATAGGTCGCACAAATAACAGAAGCTAGGTTCTATGGAATCACAGAGGAAGGGAGGAGTCTACTTTAAGGTCGGCTGAACAAAAATGCTTTGGAAGGCTTAGAGGACTATGGTCTTAAATGACATGCAGGGTTTAAAAAGATAAAGTTCTTCCAATAAGGGGGAAAGAGAAAATCAAACATATGGAGGCAGAAACATGAAGTTAAGTTGGTTAACTGTTGTACTGACAACAGTACAGAGTAATTCAGAACCATCTGAAAATGTAAAGGGAATAGTCAGACCTCGCTTAGCATTATTAAAAGTTGAAAGCTAAAGTGGGATGCCTGGGTGGCTCAGTTGGTTAAGTGCTGTCTTTAGCTCAGACCATGATCCCATGACTAACCACACATTGGGCTCTCTGCTTTGCCCTCCATCCCTCCCCCTGCTCTTGCACTCTCTCTTTCTCAAGTAAATAAATATTTTTTTAAAAAGAGTTAAAAAAATAAAATAAAATAAATAAAAAAAGTTAAAAGCTAAATATATTGACTCCAATATAATGAATCTAGGATTCACATCCCACCTCTCGTATCTCCCTTTGACTAGTTGTCAAAATACAGTGTTTATATTATCTTCCACCCCTTTCCCTCATATTTCAATCTAAGATCCTAGAACTCAAGAGAATTAAGTACTGCTGCATAGTATACCGCAAATAAAAGTTTCATTCATGGGGCTCCTAGAAGGCTCAGTCGGTTGAGTGTCTGACTCTTGACCTCACCTCACCTTGATCTCTTGGCGGTGAGCTGAGGCCCCACACTGGTTACTTAAACAACAACAACAACAGCGAAGTTTCATTCAGCAAAAGTTAGCCTTCCTAACAGTTTACTTGTCTTCTACATTTTCCATTTTCAATACAGAAGTGGCTTATGTTTGATTGCTGTGTTTTGTTTATAATTGCTTAAATTACATAAAGAGCTTCAGGTAACAAGGTGTTCCCAAAACTGGCAGGTGAGACTTTTTTAAAAAGAAACTGAATCACACTCTTAGTGCACTAAGGTGGTCATTAATTAATCAATTTCAACTAAATGTGGATTCTTCACCCATCAATTTTTATATGGTAAACTCCGTTCATAATAGGCATTTGAGGATACACCACCAGATGCTATATGGAGTTGTTAGTTGAGATATGTTTTTACTTATTTCAAATATATCAAGTTTCCTTATTAATAAGAGTTATCAAAACTGAGCCACAGGCTAAAAAGCTAACTAGAATTGAGAAGTCTTTGAGGAAGAAAGGTGCAGAAATGGAAAGCGATTCTGTAAATGCCCTGAGCCAAAATGACAGAGCGCTGTGGTCCTAGGGGACAGGCCTTTGGATGGCAGGGTCAGCAAAGTCCTTCCAAGAGATACTAGCGGCCTGTTCTTGCTCTGATTCCATTTGCCATGACATCTGTAAGTGTCAGCTCCAACTTGAGAGAGAAATTTAGCTCAGGACCTTGATGTCAAAAGGGAAAGCATCTTTGCTACAGTATTTACATGAGCACCAAAGAAGAACGCTTTCTTCTTTTCTTAATGTGGAGAACATGAAAACACACTGGCGTACCTTTCAAACCCCACTGTTTACCCACTGTTAAAATTCCTGAAGTTTTAAGTTGGATGTACTTACCTATTTCTTCCTGTTATAGAACCAAAGGATATTTGTCTACCTTGCATTCTGAAAAAGTGTGCTTTCATATCTGTATTAGAAAAATTGCTTTCCAAAATAAAAGTTAATAGTGCTCTATTTCTTGTCACACTTGTAATTTTTTAACCATGAAAGGAACTTAATTTAGAGTAAGTAATGCCACTGTCACTTAAATATATGAATGATAAAAGAAATGTCAGCTGTTCTAATTCCATAATTCCCAAGTAACAACAATTAATGAAACACTCTTTACTAGTGGGAGTTGTTTTAAGCAATAGATAAAGAAGTCACTGAGCCTTTTAAGATTTACTCTCATAACCAAATTGCATCTCTCTTCATCATTATCCAAAATATAATTAAAAGATGACATTTAAAACAAACAAAAAAAATCACACTGCATCCCACTCCCAAAGGAAAAACCACTGAGAAATACCTCTATTATCTCCACTGAGAGTTGACACAAGTTTTCAGATAAACTCTTAGCTCTAACTTTTACCTTTTGTGCTCTGTCAACCTAGAGCATCAATCTCCCTTGTCAATACATGAAAAGCTGGATAATATTATCATTGAGTGTTATTGGATAGATATTAATTGGGTTGTTCCTCTGCCGTGGAAATATTCCTTGACCTTTCCAAAAAGAAAACAAATCAATAGGAGTATCTTATAAGGGCTTCTGTTTTCTTCCCTGCTTTTCTCCAATAGTCTAAAAATTATTAAGGTACATATCTGTGGTCTTCAATGTTTTAGACCATCTCCTTTAACAATTCTCTACACACAGAGAAAAGGCATCCGTCAGTGTTAGCCCAAACACACAAGCCTATATAACCTCTTGGCTGAAGCCAAGTTAATTATCACACACAAGAGAACATTTCTGAGCAAAAAGCTAAACAGCTTGATTCAATCTCTCCCCAAATATCTTAAGGACAAATGAACAAAAACTTTCTTGGCAAGCTTTTGAACCACTTTTTCCTTCTTATTTTTAAATCTTAACTCCCTATTCTCCGTCCCCCTCTTGCACTCCCACAGTTCTCTTTATACGACGATGACGATGGCAACCTAACTCTAGTCTAACAGAGTATTTGCGACTAGAGGGCACACTCCTTAAGAAGCCAAAGTAAGGGGCACCTGGGTGGCTCAGTGGGTTAAAGCCTCTGCCTTTGGCTCAGGTCAGGGTCTCAGGGTCCTGGGATCGAGCCCCGCATTGGGCTCTCTGCTCAGCGGGGAGCCTGTTTCCCCCTCTCTCTCTCTATCTGCCTCTCTGCCTACTTGTGAACTCTCTCCTCCTCTCTGTCAAATAAATAAATAAATAAATAACCTTAAAAAAAAAAAAAAAGAAAAAGAAAAAAAGAAGCCAAAGTAATCACGGATTGACTGGGGGCAAGGAACTAAGGTCCACACTGGAATTCTTCAGGGCTTGACCCTCCCAGATGTGTGAAGCTGATAATTACAAAATCTGAAAAAACATGGAACACATCCCAATAGCTTCCTACAGAGGCATCTGCATTCATGGGGTAAGGAAATGTATCTGCAGCTGGGAATGTTACAAAATGTCATCTACTGGTTTGGCAGGGATGCAACAGTAACTCAACTGTCATGATAATGTGTCTCTAACGGTATGAAAAATACACCAGATGAATTTTTTTCACATCACTCCAGAAGTTTTTGGTCTATGGATATGGTAATAAAATGAGATAAAGTTAAAACAACCACTAGAAGACCAATCTGTCTATGATCCAAGAGCTCAAAAGCGAGTGTACCAGAGGTTGTTCAGCAGGTGAACGGTTAAATGAGTTGTGGTGTATCCACACCATGTAATGCTAATCCATGCGACCTGGTTGGATCTACAGGGAATGATACCCTGTGAGAAGTGCCAATTCCCAAAGGTGCTTCTCCATTTTAGAAATGGAGAACAGATTAGTGATTACTAGGGGTTAGGGACAGCAGATAGATGTGGTGGGGGGAGCTACAGTCGTAAAAGAACAACATGAAGGATCGCTACGGTGATGGAACTATTTCGTATCTTCATTTTAGTGTAGGTGAATATTCTACACATGATAAAACTGTATAGAACTAAATATACATATGAACAAATGAATTTAGATACATCTGGAAAAATCTGCCCAAGAGCAATGGATTGTGTCACTGTCAATAACCGGATGTAAAACTGCTGTAGTCTGGCAGAGCGCTACCACTGGTGGAAATGGGGTAAATGTACACACGATCTGTTTTACAATTGCACATGAATCTATAACCTACAATTATCCCCTGAAAATCGGTTTTTAAAAAAGAGGCAAGTGCAAGAGCACTTGTGGAAAGCAAAATCCTGACCTCTCCTCCACGGTCGCCTGGTAAAACTCTTCCTAACAAAGTATGTTTAACTCTTACAAGCTAATAAACCTGAGAACTTCTCCCCAGCACCCTGGAAACTCCCTTGGCAGAGGAAAGTTAGTGCCCTGCTCTGTGACTTCTGCTCTCATTCTTTGTCCAGTCTTCCCTCCTCTGTTCAACCTACTCAGTCACGTGTAAATATTACTTCTATACCTACGTGCAATATTAACAAAGGGCCACGACTGAATGGGATAAATGGTAGTGACTGGATCCGTGAATGAAGATATTTTCATGCCCTTTTTCCCAATGTAAATCTGAGCTCCCTTGGGAAATCCGCTCTTACCCCTCCTCTTTCTTTTTCTGGATATTTCTGGAATCTGAGAAAATGACAGGGAAGAAGGGACAGGCAGGGAACAGACCTATTTCCTGGGACAGGACAGCATCTGTGTACAAATAGGCATGAAATTTCTCTTGTTGGGCAGTGGCGGGATTCTGCTTACTGGGAATAATACGGAAGTTGGAACAGAGATAAATCTCTCAGTAAGTGGAGGCCAGGTGCTCCTTTTCTAAAAATTCCCGATGAGAGTGTGCCCACAGGATGGACAGCTGGCCCTCTGTGTTCTACAAAGCCTTGTTGATTGGCCATTCCCTGCTCAGAGACTTTCTCCAGCCCCACTCAGAAGGAGCCTCCACTGCCTGGTAGTGCACATAGATCTCAGGCCAGTAGAAGAAAGCAGCTGCCAACTAACAAGTGCTTGCTTTCTTCCTCCAAGGAAAACTGTACTCTAAGTCGTGGTCTTTTCCTATGCAGTTAGCTTAATCACACATTCTATTAATCTAAACAGATTGAGAGCACTGATTCTGGATCCAGACTAGTTCTGGCTGTGTCATTTGCTAGCTGGGTAACCTTGGGCAAGTTATTTAACCTCTCTCTGACTCAACTTTCCCATCTGTAAAGTGGGCAAAATTAATAGTATCTACAACATGGAGCCGCTCTGAGGCTTATAAATAGGTTATTGAGGTAAAGGGGTCCAACAAGGGCTTAGAACGCAGAAAGGGCTCTGTGAGGGCTTGTCCTGATCATCATACTGTTCTGTGGAGACATAAATCCAGAGAGGAGCAATGAACATGCTCCCCTTGGAATCTGTGATTTGCACTAACCCTTCGCCGTGACCAAGCAGTTCATATCAGATACGAATACATCCTCTCAGGTTCGCATGGGTATCGTGGCTGTTTCACTAGTGTGAATATGAAATAGAAGGTTAAGTGGAATATTTCCTGTTGTCAGTGGGGGTTCCAAAGGCTAAGAAAGAAAGACGCTCGATATGCTGAGACAGTGGTATAAGCTTGCTCATCCCCCACCTCTGAGGCACAATAGTAAAAGCTAAGTGTTCACTGTGTTACTAGAGAAATGCCCTCTGTGGAGAGTTACCACTGCAGAGCTAGCTGCCTTTTTCTCCCTCCTAGGGGAAACAGGGAATGACTCCCCGTCAAGGAAGTGGGACAATTCAAGGAGCCATCTAGAGAACCTGGCATGTATCTACCTGGATTTGGGGACCCAGAGACTACCCCTGACCCACCCCTGAAAAGCTCTGAAGGCTGAATGGAAAAGGCTGTAGTCGTGGAGCAGAGAAACAAGTGTGTGCTAGACAACAAGAGGAGAACGGAGTTTTCTGTAGCCTGATGGGCACTTGAGCCCAAAGGAGCTGGCTATCCACCACCTTGAAAAGCACCCAATCCATGGGTATAGCCTGCAATAGATGAGGTGACCTCAGCAGAAAGAGCCCATAAAGACACCACTGAATACAGTGACCCAGCAGCGGGACCCGGCCATGAGCCAGATAGGACATTGCCCTTTTGACTTCAGTCACAAGTCCCTAGTAGGAAATTCTAAGGAATCCACAAACACATCCCCATGAGAAGTTCATTAGTATCCTGAGAGTGGTAACACGCAGAAGACACCCATGCCAGATTCCAAATCTAACAGTAAAAAGACCTTTGTGGCCCCTTGCTTCTGTCCTCCCTACCCAGTCCTCTTCACCCCACCCCCTGCTCCGCCATTACCACTGTTCGAGCTTCCACACCTGTGCCCCTGTTCAGAGCTGAGGGAGAGAAAAGACTTTAAAGTAGAGGGAAGTGGAAACTTTGCTATCAGACTGGACTGCACTTGAAAACGACCAAGAAAGCTACAGGATCTGCTTGAAATTTCACTCTGAATGAGGAAGCATAGTTAGAACTGGCTGAGGGCCCCAGTGTGAAAAATAAAACTATTTTAGAAGTTTACCTCTAGTGAGTCCAGCTCATTGAATGCCATGTTATAAATACATTTTAATTTAACCTTCCCTCCCCACTGCACTCCTCCTAAATGGCCTTATTCAGCTCTCTCTTCCTTTGTGCTTCCTTCTGTCTCATACCTGCTTCTCACCTCCCCATGTCTCTCGGTCAACAAACACATACTTGAAGTATTTAAATATTTTACTCCTGAGCCAAATAGCATAGAATAGCATAAAATGTTAAACTGGGTAGAAATGATGGGGAATAGGAAAAGGAAATAGAAGAATATGGATTAAACGTAAGCAATTTTTTCATTCTTATTCCTAAATCTTGCCCCAAATTCATCCATTTAGTCAAGAAAATTGCTCACTCTTCCCAGGCAAACCCAATGCATTTTTTAGCCATGACTATGGAATATAAGAGATAAAACAGATGGAGGGGAATTTAGAAGGACATGGGAACAGACTTAGATAAAAATAAGATATCGGTTGGCAAAGCTAAAAACACAATTCCACAGGTCTAAGCACATGAAACTTCTGCATCATAATGTGTTAATCAGACAGACCAAATTGGCAGAGTTTATCTTGGAACAATGGCACAGATTGTCCCTTTCATCAGCAAACTCTGTCAATTCACATCTAGGCCAGTAAGAATACTCTTATTATTTTTTTTTTTTTTTTTAGGCCAGTAAGAATAATCTATGTGGGAGAAAATGCTATGTCAAAACCAAAACCCTGCTTCATTCTCATCTTTCTGGAAACGAAGGCAAGTATGTATCCCGATCCTCCTTGCTGAGAGACTGAGGGTCCCATGACTGTGCTCTTGCTAGCAGAATCTAGGGAGAGAGGGTATGGGACCCTTCTCAGTTTGGCCCTTGAAGACCCTCAGCCCTCTCTTCCCCTGCTGCGGGGATCATGGCGGTCACATGTTCTGATGCTGTCAATGTGGATGGAGGACTCCATATCGATCAACGTCACATTTACTGTCTGTGGACTGTGGACTCCCAGTGGATTAAGCCGCTGAGATTTTAGGGGACTTCTCTGTTAGTACAGCCTGACCTAACCTATCCTGACTATGAATCAGCCCTAACATCCTGACATATTGGAGGAATCTGGATTCACTGAAAAGTTGCATATGGTACCACTCTTAAAATCAATGCCACTTTTCCTTGTCCTATAAAAATAATTTTGCTAACTCAGTATAAACATTTCATATAAGCTCCAGAGGAGATTTGGAGAGTTGACCACTTACACACTATAATTAAGAAACCGATGTTTGTCTGCCATGCAAATTTCAGTAAGTAAGAATTTGGCTAAAGGTAAGAAAGGGAGTTTTTGAATGTCTAAGGAACTAAGCACTAAAACAGGCTACCTGGAGAGGCTGTGCAACCATGAGTTCTGGAAGTCTCTATAATTAAGACTGACAACCACCTAGCTGCCTGTGTCAGAACTTCTTCAATTTCTTGCCTTGCTAGAGCTTCAGGTCTTGGTCAGACTATCCAGAAGGGCTTTTTCAGCTTTATAAATTTTGTTTGGGATGGAGCATTCTATTCCAGAAGGAAAATAAAGGAAATTTTGGTGTGCGTTCATCTAATGACTACTGCCCAGGTGCCTGACTACTGCCTAGGTGCCTACCAACACCAAGTACAAGGAAGTACAAGGGATGGAGGGGAGAAGGCAAGAGACCCCATCTCTCCCTTCACAAAGTCACCATCCAGCAGCTTGATACAATATCCCCTATTTCAGGTAGGACAAGATCAACATCACATGTTGAACATTGCTTCTCAACTTCAGTGTCAACTATCAACTGTTACTCTGAATACCGAAGGTTACTAAATTCAATGCACAGAAATTTCCCCACTGCCCATCCTCACCAAAACCAAAACCTTAGACAAAAACTGATGAGGAAGCATCAGGATCTTCTTCAAGCCTCCAGAATCCAGTCATTTCAGAACTTTTTATGTTCCAAGTAAAAAAAGAGAGAGAAGCAAACAAAAAAGAAAAACAAAAATAATTACAAAAGGAAAAGAAAGATTTCTAAGAACTCCTAAGACATATAAAAGCAAAAGCTTCTAATAACCAGAGCTCCTGGTTGGTATGATGTTATCAGGAAAGAACAGGTACATGCTATCACAATTAGTATCAAAAATAATATCTGTTAAAAGAAAGCCTACCCTGATTCCCCGGGAGGAAGCAGCCAAATCCATCATTCAGAGACCAAAGTCCAAAAGAATACTATGATTCACTAACATACATATATGTTGATATTTTCTCATTTTCAATTTTAATCAATTAATCATGAATTTTTATTGAATATCTTATTTCCTTTTGGGGCTGTATTTCTCTGAAAACTTTTCCTCCATGTGTTATCTATTCTCAGAAACTCCAAGGATAAGTTGAAGAATATGGCTTCATCTTTTCTTCACTCAACAAATAGGCAAACATTTAGGTCTGACAATGAAAAATGCTGGCCAAAGGGTGGACAAACAGGACGTTCTCACGTTGCTGCCGGGGGCAAGGCGGGGCCTCACTTGTATCTGTAATGTCTTCTTTCCTGAGTTGCTGATTTGAACGGTGTTCTATTATTCTGCAAACTCTGGGGAATGCTTGAAATTTCTCTTAGCAATAATTTTTCGAATGTGTCCAGAAAAAGCAGGGACAGAAGAGGTCACTTTTTTTACCCACTGCCCAATACGAAGAAATAACTATGCAAGTTTAGTCTTAAGGAAGCAGGAGACGCAAGCACTTTTCTAACCGGGCAGTTTTGAACTGCATGGGGTCACTCCCAGCGAGAGCCGGAACCAAGAAGCAGACAGGCATCTAAGGACGCCAGCTACAACCACAGCTTCCTCTGAAGGACCTGCATTCAGGCCTTACAAATCTAGATATAAAAACATTCTTTAAAAATAACCAATCCAACACGATGCTTCATCTTTTTTTCTTTGTATTATTATATTCTCTTAGTCACCATGCAGTACATCATTAGTTTTTGATGCAGTGTTCCATGATTCATCGTCTGCACGTAACACCCAGGGCTCCGTGCAATACGTGCCTTCCTTAATACCCACCACCCGGCCTCATCTTTGAACAAAATCCATGATCCTTGGGTTTTGTTTAGCCTAGGGTATAGCAGCGTCCTCTGGCACATTTCTGGTTTTGGTCATGAGGAAGTACCACTCTCCACCTCCCCTGAAATCGGCTAATGGCTTGGCATTGTGGGGGAATTAGCTGATCAGGACTGTTTGGCAGGAAGAACCCAACCTTAGTCACTCTATTTGACAGGAAGCAAACTGAATTTTAAGGAAGTCACCTAACCTTATAGCTAAGACTTCTATTCTTGAATTATCACTCCTAATCTCATTTGCAGATTCAAAGTTAAATCATGCACCTTCTCAACATAGGTCAACAACATTAAGAGCACACTGAGATCTATCCTCTGAGACATAAAGGCAAAAACACCATGATGGTATTGATAACCAGACAACCAAATCTGGTAACACAATGGGACCCTTATTTTATTTCATTATGTTTTAAAGTTACTCACAGAGTCATATTGTTGTTAAGAGTATGGTAGAGAAAAAAATGGGACACTTGGAATACAGAGTAGCTCTTTCATTAGATAGATCTCCTTGTCTGGCCATATGGGAGGTGCAAGATTGATGGAGAAATTAACAGCATTATTTTCATTCTATACCCAAGCCTCACCCAGCAAACAGTGTCCAAAATCATGACCCCTTTCTCCAATCAATCGACATGTTTAAAATTCTCCCATCAAAACCTTCCATGAACTGCTTCTACCTTGTTTTTCATCTTTTATTTGACTTCTTCCCCTCTGGACAAGCTTCTTGAGAGGGTAGTCTACACCCACTGTTTCCACTTCCTCAATTCCCATTTACTCTCTGGTGCAATCAAGGTTACCTGCGATCTGGTTTCTAGGGCACTATTCCATTAAGACTACTTTCACAAACATCGCCAAGAGCCTCTATGTGCCAAATTTAAAGCTGCTTCCTTCCTAGAGCTGACTGCCTTAGTTCAGGCTGCTAAAGCAAAAACACCATTCACTGGTGGTTTATAATCAACAAAAATTAATCTCTCACCATTCTGGAAGGTGGGCAGCCCAAGATCGCGCACCGGCAAATTCAGCATCTGGTGAGAGCCTGCTTCCTGCTTCATGGGCTGTCTTTATTTTCAGTGTGGTCCTTGTGTAACAGAAGGAGCAAGGGAAGTTCTCTGGGGTCTCTTTCATTAGGGCCTTAATGCCATTCATTAGGGCTGAGCCCAATCACTTCTCAAAGGCTACATGTATCTCCCAAGACCATCACACTGGGGATTAGGATTTCAACATATGAATCTGGGGTATACAAACATTCAGTCCACAACACCAATCTCATAGCAAATTTGCTGCATAACATCCTTCTTTTTGAAGTGTCGTACCTTCACCCCTTGCAATGGGCGCTTTCTGAGGTTTTATACAGACAAGTCGGCTCATACACCCAAGGTGAATGTACCAGCGAACATCTTCCTTATTCAAGGCTAGAGGCTGGTCACCATCTACTCATAGCTTCTTGGACAGATTTCCCTACAATGCTTTTCATCTGCTACACTATATACAGCAGGGTTATGACATCAACAATTTATGGGTAGAATTGTACCTTAAAGTAACTATCCTTATTCTGTGTAAAAAGATTCTTTAATACCTTCCAAGCATTATATCAATTCATATTAATCTGAAAATCTCTTAAACATCCAGCAAAACTGCAAGTGCCGATATTATAACCACTACAAATCTCTTGTTTCAAAATTCATAGACTTTATTAGGAGCTTGTTTCATTATAATATTAATAAAATTAAAGCTAATTTTATTAGGGATTTATTAGGGATTATTAGTTATAGATGTTACATAATTATAAAAGCTATCATCAAATAGTCATTAAGATATGTATTTCTTACATGATCCCAACACTGGTATCACTATTAATAGAAATGCTACATTTGAACATTAATTATAATAAAATTGGTTATCTTTTTGAAATCAATTATGAGCATAAATCTTCATATATTACAACATCAATTAGAGTCCTATCTATTCCTGTATTTTCTTCTGGCCCATGCTTACACGTCGGTGTTTCTCAGGCAACCATTTCTGCCTCCTATGCTTCTCGGTCTACATTCTCTCTAGGTAATTACACAGAATCCCATTGTTTTATCTACCGCCTTATCACGCTCAAATCTATTTCCCTAGCCTTGTCTTTCGTTCAGATTCAGATTTACCTACCCGAACACCTTGTGAATGAGCCACAATCAAGTCCCATCAGCATTTCCAAGACTTAATTCACTATTACCCAGCCCCCGGCCCAATGCACAAAATCTCAGTTTGTGACACAACCGCACATCAGTCACCCACAGCGGAATCCCAAGAGTCACCTGTGATTCTTTGCTCTGAAACTCCAATTCCTGCTCTCCAAAGTCACTGCTACCGCCCTTATGCAACCCTTATATCTGTTCCCCTGATAGTGTGACAGCCTTCTGGCCAGTATCCCAGCCTCCACTCTAGAGCCTGGCATACCATCATCCATGCAGCCCAGAGCTAACTGACATGCAAACATGACCTTGGGACTCAACTGTTTAAACTTCTCCAGTTTAAGTAATTAAGAGGTAAGCTGCTTAGAGAACAGCACCTAAGACTCTGCACACCCTGAGTCCTGCCCACCCTCTGCATCACCAACTCCTGACACATCTTCCTTTACAAGTTATGCCCTAGAATAGCCCTGTCCAACAGAAATATAATGCAAGGCATATATGCAGTATTGAATTTTCTAGTAGCCACATTAAAAAAGGCAAAAGAAACAAGTAAAATTAATTACATTAATATATTTTATTTAATCTCATACATATAAAATGTTCAGTTCACCATGTAATCAATATTTTATTTGTTTTTTATTATGTTCAGTTAGCCAACATATAGTCGGGTGTTATACGCAATGATGTAATCAATATTTTGTAAGTACTAATGAGATAGCCTACATTTCATTTTTGAATGAAGTATCTGAAACCCAGTGTATATTTTACTGTTAAAGCAAATCTGAATTTGAACTAGCCACATCTTGAATGCTCAATAGCCACATACGGCCAGTGACTACCATACTGGACAGAACAGCTCTAGCACTAACAAGATGCTTGATACATCTCCTTATTTACCATGCTTTGTTTTTTATGCCTTTGTTCTTCTTTTTCCGAACTTTCTCATATTCAGTTTTTGAGATTCTGCTCAGCCAGCCCTTCCTACCTCCCACGCTGTACCAAGTACAGACTCCTACTTCATGAATTCTTGCACACGCCATCATCACAACGCTTCCCAAAGTATACTGAATTCAGCTATCTACATGTCTGTCTCCAGTGCTAGAATACTGGTTCCTCCAGGCAAAATCCTACCAGATCTATTCATTTTTATCTCAAGCACATTACAAAATGATTGTACACAATAGCAGACAATTAAATCTTCATTGAGTTAAAAAGATTTAGAGTTGTGTGTACACTAAATCAGAGTTATAAGTTTAAACCCTGGTTCCTAAGTAAACATTGTACAGTTGACCTTTGAACAATGTGGGGGTTAGAACCACATATAACTTTGACTCCCAAAACTTAACTACTAACAGCCTATGGTTGATCAGAAGCCTTACCAATAACATAATTAATTAACATATATTTTGTATGTTACATGTATCATATACTGTATTCTTACAATAAAGTAATCTAGAGAAAGTAAAATATTATAAAAGTCATAAGGAAAAGAAAACAGATTTAAAACACTGCACTGTATTTTCTGGAGAAAATCTGTGTAGAAGTGGACCCACGTGGTCCAAACTCTTATTGTCTGACATGAGAGAGAGAGAGAGAGTTTTAAGTAGGCTCCACGCCCAGCACGGGGTCCCATGTGGGGTTTGATCTCATGACCCATGAGATCATGATGTGAGCTGAAATCAAGAGCTGGATATCCAGTTTGGATATCCTTGGTTAACAAAAACTTGCCAAGATATATTGCAGACACATACAACCCCTGCAGAAGTTCTCTTTCCATGCAGAGCCAACTTAAAGAAATAGTATACCTGTAGTATAGCTTGGGTAGAATACAGAAACTTAAAATTGGAAGTGATAAGGAATGTGAGATATGACCTAGGTATCTCACCAATGAAGAGAATAGAGGTGCAGGGGTTACAGTGACAAATGGAAACTTATAAAACTAGCACCATAACCACATGGACCAGTCCCTGTAATTTTCCATTACACCAATCTGCACGTGTGGTGGTTTCACATGAAGCAAATAAAATTTGTACTTAAAATCCACTACGAATAGAAAACACATGTACAACTGAAAATCTGTTATTACTGCTCTCAATTCCTTTCAAGATGGCATGGCAGATAATATGCTCTCAACAAATATTCTGTTCCTTCTGGTTCTGCTGCAGTTTCATGGGGCCATGGGACACATTCTGGCCAACGAAACGAGAAAGTGGCACACATCACCTCTGGGGGTGAGGCATTTAAGAGCTGGTGTGCCACCTCTGTATTCCTCTCCCCTGACCCTAGACCCAGCACTGCAAGGTTAGTTACCAAAGGCAGGGGTCAGCCCCCATCAGAGCAAGGAATAAACTCTGGTCATGCTAAGTTATTGGGCTTTTTGAGGTTATTTTTCGGTGGCAGCAGCTCATCCTTCATTACCCTGAATAGTGACTGTTAGGAAACTATGTTTCTAAGGACATGTACCTTGAAATTGAATACTGTGGCAAATGTAATTAATATTACACTTAATTACTAAATGCATATCCACTTATTCATTTTATTTATTTATTTTTTAAGTAGTGGGCGTGGAGCCCAATGCAGGGCTTGAACTCATGACCCTGAGATCAAGACCTGAGCTGAGATCAAGAGTTGGATGCTTAACCGACTGAGCCACCCAGGCACCCCAATACAAACACACTTTAAAATAGTTTCTGCTACTTCTTTTATTCTAAAATAGCATAATAAACTATACATTAAATTTAAGATGTATCAGGTATAAAATCTGGTTAAAGATTTATGAAATCATCAATGTTGAAAAAACACAGACAAAATGAAACGCTGAACAGGATTTTAGCACCAGTAAATTTTCTAAAATTGGCAGTATCCTCAAGAAATGGCTCTATCAGTGAAGGTCACTGTGAGTCTAGGACCTATAGTTTTCTTTTTACATGGGGCCATCATTCCTAATGACAAGACTATCATGGAATTTCAAGCAGGTTTCATTCATCCTCCATGAGTGGAATCACTTACACCACCTTATTTCTGAAACCACCAAAAAATGTTTTTATTACTGTTAGATGTACCTCCTTAAATTTTACTAGTTCCACTTATTTCCCTACCTCCACATGTATTACATGATATCTTTAATTAAAAGCCACTAATGCCATTTTAGGGCGGATTAATGATGTACAATTTTAATCTCCTGACTGTACGTATAGGGATGTCAGAATAAGACTGTACTGGAACATTTGGAAAGAGTTAGAGTTGGCATCCCTTGTAGAGAAGATACTCTTCGCCAGGCAGAGTGGCTCACAGCAATAGTTACTTTGCAAACTGAAAGCATGATTACCTTGTGTTTCAGCCAATTGTGGGGTGAATTCCCTGAATGTCTGAATTTTAAATTCATGCTGAAAACTTTTAGACATTTAGAACAGATTTCATATATGCTTATACTTTTAAATGTTGCCAAGCTTTTCTAAATAATGAATTAAACTAGGTAATTCCCAATTACTATTATAGAAGAACTACGCAAGACAAGGCTACCACATTTCTGAGATGATAAAGATTTTTGTCTTTTTCCGAATAAACATTGCTAAGACTGATGCCAAGGAGCTTACTGCCTATGTTTTCTTCTAGGTCTTTCAGTCAAGTCTTTCATTCATTTCGAGTTAGTTTTTGTGGTGTAGAAAATGGTCCAGTTTCATTCTTTTGAATATAGCTACCCAGTTTTCCCAGCACCATTTACTGAAGAGCCAACCTTTTCCCATTGTATATGGTTGCCTCCTTTGTCAAATTAACAAATTAATAATAATTAATTGATCGGCTATTTTTACATGGGTTTACTTCTGGTGTCTGTTTTTATGCCAATACCATACTGTCTGATTACTTACAGCTTTGTGGGGTAGTTTGAAATCGGGGAGCCTGGTACCTCTGGCTTTGTTCTTCCTCAAGATTGCTTTGGCTATTCAGGTCTTTGTGGTTCCATACAAATCTTAAGATTATTTGTCATAATGGCTTTTATAAAGAAGAAAAGAAATATCAAATGTTGGTGAGAATGTGGAGAAAAGGGAATCCAAGTGTACTGATGGTGGGAATGCAAATTCATGCAACCACCTTGGAAAACAATATGGAGGCTTCACAAAAGAATTAAAAATGGAACTATCGTACAATCTAGCAATTCCACTTCTAGGTATCTGTCCAAAGAAAATGAAAACACTAATTCAAAGAGATGTATGTTCTCCTATGTTCATTGTAACATTATTTACAATAGCTAAGATATGGAAACAACATAAAAGTGTCCATCGATGGGTGAAGAAGACGTAATACACACACACACACACACACAACACACACACACACACACACACACACACACACACACAGGAATACTACTCAGTATAAATAAGAATGAAATCCTAAAAGCGGGGGGGAGCTGGGTGGCTCAGTAGGTTAAGCATCCAACTCTTGATTTCAGTTCAAATCATAATCTCATGGGTCATGAGATCAAACCCCACATGGGACCCCGTGCTAGGCATGGAGCCTACTTAAAACTCTCTCTCTCCCTCACCTTCTGTCCTACCCACCATAAACATGTGCTCTCTCTCTCTCAAAAAAAAAAAAAAAAAAAAAATGAAATCCTGCCATTGCAATAACAAGGATGGACCTAGAGGATGGAATGCTAAGTGAAATAATTCATACAGAGTAAAACAATACCACGTGACTTCACTGAATACAAATCTAAAAAACAAAACCCAAATGCAGAGATACAGAGAACAGAGTGGTGGTTGCCAGAAGTGGGGGAGGTTGTGGGATCTGGAAATGGGTGAAGGGAACCAAGAGGTACAAGCTTCCAGGTATAAAATAAAAAAGTCAAAGGGATGTAAAGGTCAGCATGGGGAATACAGTCAATAATATTGCATTAACTCTGTACAGTGACAGTTGGTAAGTAGACTTATCATGGTGATCAGTTTGCAACATATACAAATGTCAAATTACTATGTTATACACATAAAACTAAAGTAATATTGTATTTCAATTATGCTTCAATTAAAAAAGTCACTGTACACTTAAAAACAGTGAAAAAAATATTTTTGCCTTTTTAATGTTAGTCTGAAGTACATTTCCTTACATTAAAAATGTGTACTTGGTTGGAAAGAATTTCATTATAATTCACACAACTTGTTTTAACTAGATGGTTGGCAGATTACTTGTGCTTCATTTAAGAGTTTGGCTGAATACTCGTGAATTTGCAATACACAGACTTTTCTTAAAATCAAAACACATCTGGGACATTCCTAGATTCACTTTATCTTATATTTTTCCCTATTCCTCACTTGTATTTTAATTTTTTATTTTTTTTTCCTACTTGATGACTGCATTGTGTGTTTTCCTCTAAGCGCCCTCGTATCTCTACACAACATGGGCAAACATAGAGAATCAAATAGAGAAACTATCACATCCAACCTATCAATGGAGTTTTTAAAACTATAAAATGTACCTCATGGAACCATGTTTTCTTGATTCTCAGATTTTGTAATAGTTTATAAAGCCTTCCTCATTCTAGGAAACTGACTGCAGCCTTAAGTGACTGGTTAGACAGTGACAAGCTCTAAAGACTCTGTGTTTATGTTCTAGGCGGAGGACTGCTGACACAGATGGGGACAACAAACTACTTCAGGAACAGTAGTTACTAGGGTAACCATTATCATTCTTCTCACCCTGGCCAACCCAGCAGCAACCCAGACAGATGGAAGAGGCTAACAGGCAAAGCCAGGAATGTAGAGGGAACTAAAGCAGCACCCAGAGCAAACAGGCGAACCCTAGATGGAATTTCAGCATCACGTACAAATGTATTACAAAGCTCTACTCCCCCTTCCCTGGCTAACTCCCATCCATTCTTCAACCTTAGGATAAATATCACTTCTTTCTCGCGGGGTCAGGTGCGGGGTGGTGATGGGGGGTAGCGCTTCCAAATGACCTTCTGGCTGAAGACAAATCCCTTTTCTTATATTTCCACAAAACTTTGTATTGTCCTTTCTGCTATATTCAGGTACTCACTCAAAAAATATTTACTGGATCTATTCCAAGTGCCAGGCACTACTCTAGGTAAGACGAACACAACAGGAACAAAATTCTGCTCCTTTTCTCAGAATTCCAATCTCTTAATGTTCCTGCCATTCACCCAGATGCCTAGAATCTGTCTTGACTTTGTTCCTTCCCTCCTCCTGACATTACCTGAGTCACTAAGGTTTGCTGGACTTGACCTCTGGATTCTCTCTTCAATCTAGCTTCTTTCCATCCCAACCATCTCTGCCTAGCACAATTACCTGTCCGTTCCCCTAGGAACTATTCCCACAGCCTCCAGTCCCTACCCTCTCCAACCCAACCTACACACCTACAATGGGAGCCCCAGGAACACAGATGGGATCAGGATGCTCTCTTACATCACACCTGTCTAGGGTTTCTCCAGTGTGTCTGGAGATTTGACACTGGGGATTTCCCTTGGTTCTTGTATCTTCTATTACGTACCCTGTACTACAGCCAACTTGAACTATTTGTACTTTCCCATATATGTTCTACTCTTTTATGCCCACCAGTGATATCTAAAATGGTTCCTGGCACCTATTACATGCTTAACACTCATGTGTTGTTTAAAAGAATGAACAAATGAAGGTATTCATGTTTATACACTTATAGACCTTCTGCATGAATTGTCCTCTGTCTCTGGTCACCAATAGCTTCATCACATCTGCATCCCAAATGCCTAGCACAGCATCTGCAACCTGGTAAATGCTAAATAATGCTTGCAGAACAAATGGAGGGACAAACGACTACTGGAAAAGTCATCGACCTTAGCCTAGGACACAAAGTGAAATATGGGCAAGGAGAGAGCAATGATTTTTCTCCCTCCCAAAGAGGCCCAAAAGCCCTTGCTACTTTCCTTCAGGAACATGAACTATACAGGTCTTGAGAGGTAAAACCAGAATAACCTATTAGAGTGACCCGAGGGAGGACACACACCCTTCTTTTTCATTTTTCTTTTAATTCAGCTGATATTGATTGAAGGACCATGAAGGTAGCACCATGTAATGGAAACAGAATTGCCCTGGGAGTCAGAGGACCTGGAGTACATTCGAATACTGGCTCTACCTCTAATTAGCTGTGTGACCTGGATCCAGCTGTATCAGAAGCCAGCCCACCCCGTGGACCTCCCACTTACGTAAGCATCTGAAATCTTTTTTTTTTTTTTTTTTTTCAGCTTCAATTGGATTTCTGACTCTTGAAACTAACAGCGCTGACTAATAACCCATTCTCATTGTCTCTTGTGGTTGTATCACCATGTGAATAAGCCAAAAACGTCACAGATGAAGCATGCTTGGATTACAGCAAAGCACTTGCCTACTGTCTCTTAAAACATTCTCGCAAAAGAGAAAAGAGGGCCCAACTGTTCACTTAAACGGATGTGAAACCTGTTGAACCAACATAGGCAAAATGTTCTGATTAATCAGCGTGCATGGGAAGGGTTCACCCGTGTCCTTTTATAGACCCCAAACCTGTCCCTATTCTATTTAGGGTTCTCAGCAGGCACTTGGAGGAGTGAAAGGCATGCTTATCAGATTTCTGGGTCTCTTAAGGCTGAAAGAAATAGTTAGACAGTAGACATATGAGTCAAGATTCAATAGCCTAAAGAGGCCCAAGAGAATGAGTTTAATAAGGAAAACAGGGAAAAGGCCCACTTAGGGCCATAGATCTTTGAAATAACCCTTATCTTCAGTTTTTCCCCAAATACATTTGGAGAATTTACCTAGCCTAGGAAATGAGACTCTCTGTTTTTCTTTTTGGTTTTTATGGCTTGTAATTAAGTTTCTTGTCTATCTGTGCATTTTTATTCTACGTCCACAGATAGGGTATCATTTCTTAATTGTGACTGTTCTTAGAGCTATTTGGGAAAGTTGCCCATTTATGATTAATTAGCTCTTTGATTATTTTGTGTTTAAGAGCCTTGAGGCCTTTTGGCATATGTACCTGAAAATTAAAATGTATTAACATTAACATAATGAAATCAAAATGATTTTATGCTACTTCATGATTTATATCGATTTAAAAAGTTAGTTAAGTATAATTCATAGGTTATTTTTCATCAGCACAATGGCTTTTATTCTCCTCATGTACATCTGCAAGAAAGTCTCAAGATTTCTTAAGTCCCTTCTCATGTAAAAACTATTCATCTTGGCCTCTATTATTCTTTCTTGTTATGGCATCCATCCTTCTAGGTCTCCTCTTATTTATTGGTTCTGACCAGTAAATAAGGCAGCCAGTCGGGGATGGACTCATAGAACATCACTTTCCACTCCAGATCTCATGCCTACTCTGTCTTTAGAGTAAAGGGACCTTCTCTGAGCTCAGGGGAGGGTGCAGGAAACAACTTTGGCTCAGATTCACGTTCTCACTGGACTTGATGAGGGGAATTCATACCAGATTCCAATCGTAAACATGCATATTAGAAAAATCCTGCACAGAGGCCATGCGGGGGGCAAGTGATGGGGGGTGGGTTCCTGGACATTTGCCTAGACATTAATAAACAGTAGCTCCTTTTTCTTCTGGATATTATTTTGGTGAGTTTGGCTTCTCTGGTGGTGAATCCCCCAAGAGGACACGAGGATGGTGGCAGGAGTCGGGAACAAAGTTCAGAACCCGTTCTACTAAAAATGTAATATGCTTACCACTTTATTTCATCATCCGTGTAGTCACTGACTCATTCAGCAAACACTGATCAGTCTGCTAAGCTGTCAACTAGGCACTGAGATTACCAAGGTGACTAAGACACAGGCATTGCACTCAAACCGCTCAAGTTCTTCCCATTCATCCAACAAACAACTCGACTACAAAGTGCAAGCCCTCGCCCAGCACACATCCATCTGGGGCCTTCAGGAGCTTAGAGACTAGGAGAAAAAAAAAGCTCTGCTGTGGTCAAAGAAAAGTTTAGAGAACATGCTCTTGGAAGTCTGAACAAGGACAAACTGCTTGAACAGAGAGGGTTTAGAGAGGGTTTAAGGAAAGGAAGCTGGACAGGATGGTATCCCACAGGGAGAAGGCAAAAGGACCAACCGGAATCTCCCCTAAGTGATCACAGACACATCTGCCATCCCCCAAAACAGAACAGGAATGTTTCACTTTTTAGATAATCACAGAATGGTTGAAGGGAGGGGGGGAGAAAAAGAAATGAGGCAAAATCTTTGTTAAAAAACAAAAACAAAAACAAAACAACAACAAGAAAAAGACCCAAACAACCCTTTCCTCTCCCGTCAGACTTGCAGTTCCTGCTCTTCCCTGCCATCTATCTAGAAGACAATGTCTGTAATCCCCAACCCCGCACTGGCAGGCCTCACAAAATGTAAAGCTAAAATTACAGTTAACACCACCAGACAGAGCTCCATGTTAAATTAGAAAACAAAATTGGGAGACATCATGTATTTTGAGTAAAAGGAAAATAAAGCAGAAACGATGTGTATATATAAACACATCAAGGAATATACATATGTTATGTGTTGGTATATATAGATGTTGTATTGTGGATAATGCTCTTCCCACTAACCTGTCTTTTAAAAAACAGTGCACTACAGCAGGTATCCACATAAAGAAACCACCCACACTCCGAGAACAGTCCTGATGCTCTGCCCACCCTCCTTCTGCCCCATCGCTCTCCAGCTCCAGCATTGAACTTGACTTCTTACCCTCTTGACATCCTTCTCTTGCTCATCATGTATTGCCTGGAAAAGTCAGTCACTTAGAAGTCACAAGGATGCCTTGCCTTATCCTCAAGAACCCACCTTCCCCATACCTGCACCCTTCGAGACTGTCCCTCATTTTCTGAGCTGAATTGTAAAAATCTGGGCCAGTTTTGTTCTACTACAATCAGCTCATTTTGCCAATATGCTCACTGAGATTTCTCTGTGACATTTCATCAGCTACAGAACGTAAGCAAGGGACCATTCACCAGACAGAGGTGCAGCTGGAACGGTGGGTCATCCTGGAGTTCTAGGCTGCATAAGGTTGAAGTGGCTGTCACGAAGAAAGCATTCATAACAATTTTGGCTCAGAGAAACGAAATCTTGGTCACCAAGATTACCAGTCTATTCCTACAGTCCATTTCTATCCCCTAAGGCTAAATTCTAAGGCTGCATAAGGTTGAAGTGGCTCTCACGAAGAAAGCATTCATAACAATTTGGCTCAGGGAAACGAAATCTTGGTCACCAAGATTACCAGTCTATGCCTACAGTCCATTTCTATCCCCTAAGGCTAAATTCTTCCCCATCCATTATATGAAGGGGGTGGCAACATTAGGCCAAATTTAGCCATGACCACTCACATATCTATTGTCTGGACACCAGCCCACACACATGAAAATATTTATTCTCCAACCCTCTACATAAAAGTTTGCAGATTCCCACCTGAGATTTATCACCAGATATCACCTCCTAATATCACTGAATACCACTGCCATTTCTTCCTCCAAAAGGCTTCTCCATTTAATAATGCCCCCATTTCCAATGATCACACTGTGATTCACACTCTTTCCACCTTATGGTTTAGGGTATCTTCCTTCTCCCACACCCATCCTCAACACTGCTGTCAGGCTGATCTTCCAGTCACCTACTGAACCCTCTTAACCCACGCCTAGGGACTTACATGCTCTTAATTGCCACCAAAGCCAATTTCCTAAGGGCCTCCCAAGTGTCACCTCTGCCCTCTGCCCTGTTTGGCTGGTGCCCTGCCCGCTGCTTGCACACTTTAAGTTTTAAGTTCTCCTCCCCTACTGTGCAGGCTTCTGGTGCCTCCTCCACGCAGCCCAGCCCCAGCACTGTTCCCATCTCCTTCAGCAGATCTTCTCCTGATGGTCCACCAAAGCCCCACTGGCCGCTCCCCCATTCTGCTCTGCTGCCAAATATTCCCTCAACTCCCTATTCATTTCCTGCTGAATTATCTGCTCACCTTATAGATTCTGATGGCTTTAAAAAAAAAATTAAGACAAGAAAGATTTTGCTGAGAGGAATTCATCTGGGGGAAGATCCTCTCTTGGATGTGGTTTCCAAAACTGAACCAGATCTCAACATGCAGACCACCTACGCTTGAGGTACTCAGGGTTTATGTCACATACTTTACTATTTTTGAGGTATTTCACATTTTTGCCTTTTATCTCCTAGAAGGGACTGGAGTATGGACTATAGACTGTGGTGCTAGGTAATAAGTAGAGGAACTAAAAAAAAAAAAAAAGAATAAAAATAACAACCGTGAGACTGCACTACACCCGGCTTTAAAATCTCCAAGACTTGTTTATTTTCCCTATCTTCATATGAAAAGCCAGAACTCTTCATCACTTGTTTACCATATATAGTGAATTTGGGAAGAAAAGGAAACTCCTCCAGGACATAGACTCTGGTCTCAGATCCTCAATTGAATGGTCAGGTCTTTAACAGGCTAATATTTATAAAAATACTTTTTGGGGAACTCCTGTACTTTCATCAAAATAACATAAGCTTGCTATAAAATCCCTAAGAGAGGCTGGGAACTCTCCTCCCTTGCTTCCTGCTTTTGCTTTGTTCCTACCTCTCCTTAGCCCTCTCCCCACGGCCACCATGACACTCCAGCATGACCTTCAATACCTGGCCCACTAGCCTAGAGGTCACCGACTGCTGAGCAGGGCCACTGGAAAATGACCTTAATGTACAACGTTTGCTCAAATGACAATTCCTGCCTCTCTTGAAAGTTATTTCCATTATTCTCTTAAAATCATTGCAAACTCCCATTCTTCTACCCCAGCCCACCAATTACTCATTGCTGTCTGGGAAATTTCTAACTGCTTTTTCAAACATAAATGAAAGTACTAAAAATTAATAGCTGAGGAAAGAGATGAAACTCATTTGTAGCCATTATAGGTCAAAAGAAGCTAAATGTCGGCCTTAAAAAAAAAAAAAGAGCTTCTTTCTTATGAATTGGTACAATATATGTTAGAGATGACACCTCAAACCCCCAAATGGGTTTTGAACACAAACATTTAAGTTGTGTGCCCGTTTCTAAGTCAATGTTAGCCAGCGGGACCACAATGAACAATGGGAAAGCCGGTCCGGCAGGGCAGAGGTAAGTAACCACTATTGTCAACCACACTGCTAATTTGTTAGGTGCCATCAATTTTTTGCTGCCAAATTCTGAAACCTTTCTCTTTGAAAGGCTGTGAGCCACTGCATTCACAGAGAAGGTAGGTGGCAGAAAGGGGTTGGAGAGGTTAGGTGTCTGTGTGAATCAGTTTTTAGAAAGATCTGAAACCCGAAACAGCAGTGTGCACGCGCTCAAATGTGCAAAACTAGAAGAAAGTAATCCTGGGTTGAAAAATCAAAGCCATTTACAGTAGACACACATCCAGGAAAGGGGGGCAGTCTTTAAATATATAGTTAGCCTTTTAGCCCCTCTCTGTGAAGACTCTGGATTGCCGGAGAAACTGTCAGATTGCCCCTGCTATCTTATTGTTCGTGAATTTTCAGAGTGATTTTATATCTAGCTGTTTTCACAAATGCCTAAATGATCAACCACTTCAGCAGATGGCTTTTCTCACCTGTAGTCTCATCTATTAGCTAAATCTGCTCTGCTCCCCCAAAAGTAGATCCTCCCCAGGTCTAAGGCATCACTAGGCATGTTATCCACAAGTATTAATGATTCTAGCACGCCCTTCGTAAATGCTGGCCTTTGGGAGAGTGATACATAGTGGGAATCTTCAGGCAATGGCGGGAGGGGCTGGAGCTCAGCTAGCAAAGCCTACTCATTGATCCCAGCAGGGAGTGCACTTGTAGAGTCCTAAACAGAAGACATGGCTGGTAAGACAGCTGGCACACTACAGACTGGCTGGATAGTCAGTCCCACAGGCATACCCAGGCCCATACCCTCTAGCTGACCATCTGAATACTGGTGTTCATTAATCTTGAGGGTTTAGGATCAGGTTTTGGTTCAGTCTTATGGTGGGGTGCTCTCCTTTCTACTGGTCTTGAGTTTCCATCTGTAGAGAAATTTCTAGTAAAGCAACTGTTCTGACCTCCCCCTCTTCCTGTTACTGAGTCCTTGTTGAAGAAGTAAGTGACCTGATTGGTCCATCTTTCTGAACAGGGTGGAACTTATCTATTAGAAGACCCCAAACAGTGGAAATGTCCTTTTTTTCTATGCTTCTACCTCAGCGAGATGAAAGACTACATCAGTTATGTCAAGTCTACCATCGCCTGAGGTGGGCTAGAGAGGAGGGATGGTGGGCCCCTTGAATGGAAGGCCAGATTGTCCAATCAGCTTAGGAGAAATCGCATTGACGTTCTGTTTCCTCTATCCGCTTAGATGTCTTATTCTTAATTTGTTTTAAACTCAGGAGAGGAAAAAAATAACTCTTCTGGTCACAATTGACAGCAATTAAATTTGAATTTACAATAGCAAAAGGTTAATTTATTATAAAAAATGTTCAGGTGACTGGTGAAACCTATGGGGAGCCTCAGGAAAAACTCCACCTGGGAAATTAAATATTATCCTGCCTCTCATTCTGTATCTACTTTCTTCTTTTTCTCTCTGTCTGCTGACTCTCAAGTCCAAAGTATGAGACACATGGCCATCCCATCAAATGTTCCCTGGCTTCACAGCTTCTAACTTCTGGCACTGTCAAGACACTGTACTGTTTGTTGCCTTAAATCTGCAATTCCTGGGCTAAAATTGTGATCACCCCAGCCAAGGTCGGGGGCCCACTCCTGCCAACCGTCTAGATGGAGCGGAGCTAATAATTAAGGAAGGGGGTGTGGTAAGCAAAACAGCTCAAGTCCAACTAGACTTCGACTACAGAGCTGCACGGGTGAAGGAACCCCAAGGCAAGGAGTCTCCAAGGCAGCAAACCCTTTACAACCTGATCTGAACAGTCTTAATTCTGCCATATTTTAATCCTAAATCTTCATCAAAGCTATTAGTGAATAAAATGCCCACATAATGTATTATTCAAACCAACACATTTTTGAGAATAAAAATTAATGTGGGAAATAATTAAAATTATATTATTTTTGAGTCATTTACTTGTTAGCAAACTCATTTTCTTACACATTGATGGATCTAAAGAATCACTTTATTCAGAAACTATTTCCAAAAACAAATTTTTTTTCTAGAAAAAATATGTTCATGACTATTAAAGCAAAAATACACACCTCTTTATATTAATTTTATGAACATTTAAAAGCAGTATAAACAGTAATTGGTCTTGGCATGTATTTACAAACCTTGATGACTTTCATAACCATACCTTTAAAATTCTATCCCTGGTATTTTTCTAAAAGTACAGGTTTCCAATACGACCTTGGTATTTTAAACTTTAGTCATGAAATTGCCTGCAATCTTCTCCAAAGTTCCCTTTTGTGCAAGTTGAGACTGCTGACCCCTTCAAAGGCCTCTTCTGTGAAGACCACCCTATTGTGATTTTTTAAAATACCCTTTCAGGGTGTCTGATATGCTCAGGACAAATCCTACCAAATGGAGAATCTTTTCAATTCTTTTTATTGGAGCATAAATATTTAGCCACAATACATTGAAAGGAAATGCCTTTCTGCTTCCATTCAGGGTATATGGGTCCTTAACAACTACACTAACAAGAACAACCTCTTCATAGAAATTGTCTCTATTTATGATTCTGTTGAATGTTTTGGCAAATTTAAATGATGCAATATTACAAGTCATCTCAGTTTCATTCCATTGTGCTACAGCATAAAAATTTATCTAATTAAATACAGAAGTTATGTTAAGAAATCCTTTCCATGGTAGAATTAGACTAAATCAGAACTACAGAATTTCACAATTAAGTTCTGGGCCCTTGCCATGTGGCTTTTCAGTCCCTGCTATCCTTTTGTGAGGCTATATTATAGTATCTTCTAGTTTTCAGGCCTTGTTTTTAATAACTGCAATTCTCTAAAAGCTTCAAATGCTGATGTTTTGGTGTTCCATTATTTGAATGCTTTAAGATTTCCAGTCGATTTTGGGGAAAGAAAACTAGCCAAGATATAAAGGATTCATACATTTGATAACATTGTAGAATAGTAAGAGGAGACACAAATTAGTTTTTCAAGAGCTGAGCCACCGCTAAAATTCGACTGACAACAGGCAGCAAATACAGCAAGTATGACAGTTCTTGCCAAACCGAGGTGTTTTTTGTATTTAACTTCAGGTTTCCTAAAAAATTTTATAGTGACATATATATAGCTGACAATCAATCCAAGTATATTTCTGATCAATTTTTATAAATTTAGTAAGTTGTTTTTATTAAAACACTGTACTCTACAAAATTTTAATATGTTAACTCTGCAAAACTAAATAATTGCTCCATAAATGTTGAACCTTGGGACTGGATTTGCAATCATAAGTACAATAATGTCAGATGTGTTTCCATGAATAGAACGAACTTCCAGAAACTCTCCTTTGATCTCATGAATTGGACAGAAAAAAAAAAAAAAAAACCTGAAAATTTATTGGAATTAATTTAACTGATTTTCTACTTGAAGTATCTGATGAGATGACACTGATATAAAACTGGCATGATCATCAACATCACTGATCATCAGGGAAATGCAAATCAAAACCAGAGTGAGATGTCACCTCACACCTGTCAGAATGGCTGTTATCAAAAAGACAAGAAATAAGTGTTGGCGAGGACGTGGAGAACAAAGAACCCTTACGCACTGTAGGTGGGAATGTAAACTGGCACAGCCACTGTGGAAAATAGTATGGAGGTTCCTCAAAAAGTTACAAATAGAGCTACCCTATGATCCAGTGATTGCACTACTGGGTATTTATCCAAAGGAAATGAGAACACTAATTTGAAAAGATACATGCACCCCCATGTTCACTGCAGCATTATTTACAACAGCGAAGTTACGGAAGCAACCTAAGTACCCATTAATAGATAAATGGATAAAGAAGATGTCACACATAGTGGAATATTACTCAGTTATAAAAAGAATGAGATCTTACCATTTGCAACAGCATGGATGGACCTAGAGGATACTATGCTAAGTGAAATAAGTCAGACAGAGCAAGACAAATACTGTACGGTCTCACTTATATGTGGAATCTAAACAAACAAACAAACAAAAAGAATCATAAATACAAAGAACAAACTGGTAGTTGCCAGAGGGGAGGAGGGGGGCAGGGGGGATGGGCAAAACAGGTGAAGGGGATCAGGAGGCATAAACTTCCAGTTATAAAATAAGTCATGAGGATGAGAAGTACAGCATAGGGAATATAGCCAATAATACTGTACTAATGTTGTATGGTGACAGATGGTGACCACATCTACTTTGGTAAGCTACATATTATGTACAGAATTGATGAATCACTATGTGGACACCGGAAACCAATATAACACTTTATGTCAAAAAAATACTGGCGTGGTCACTTAACTGTCTGCAAAGTTCTTTTGCTAGTGGAACCAAGATATTACCATTTACAACCATATATATATATATATTTTTTTTTTTTTAAGTTTGATTTATTTATTTGACACAGAGAGAGACAGCGAGAGAGGGAGCACAAGCAGGGGGAGTGGAAGAGGGAGAAGCAGGCTTTCCACTGAGCTGGAAGCCTGATGTGGGGCTTGATCCCAGGACTCTGGGATCATGACTTGAGCCAAAGGCAGATGCTTGATGACTGAGCCACCCAGGCGCCCCTACAACTGAATTTTTTAATGTGCGTGGAAGAAAACTGGAACTCCAAAATGAGTGAAATTAACTTAGAACAGCAGTTCTTTGATCTCCATGAAAATCTATCTTTCAAAAATAATATGTAAAAATGTTGCATGTGTAAACTCTCACCTTTGACATTTTTAGGTTAGATGCAAATGCTTCTTCAACAGATTGATTTCTTTGGGTTCTCTCCGGTCAGTGATATTGTTACGGCCCTTAATGTGAATGGTACATATCGAGAGGTAACACATTTAATATCAACAACATCCTTGAAAATTGGAAACCTAGTCATTCATTTTCCCTTTGAAAAGGGTACTTTTGGGGGACAGGGAGGAATAACTGCTACTCAAAGGATTAACTGAAAGATTAAAAAAAATTACCAAAAACTGAAATAAATGAATAGATTCAGATGTGACAATGTGACAGTGTGACAAACCCCGATAGCAAGAGCCTGCAGACCTGCAGCCTTTAGTCCCAGAGGCTCCAGTGCAGAACTGCTTGGCCTCCTTCCTCCACATATTTCAATGGATGATTTGTTACAATTCTCCCTGTGCAAGCTGACTGAGGGCTAAGGGCCCATGCCTCCTGGATACTGTGAAAAGGGCCCTGGCACAGCTGGCTGACAGACCACAGCTGGCTGAAAGACCTTCTCCCACCACCACTCTGGCCTGGGAGGAGCCAACTGCCCCAGCCCAGCATGCGTGTCTCAGGGCACTGTTTCCTGGAGGGCAAGCTGCCTGCCATCCGAGTAGGGTGGTGTTCTTTAAGCTGCATCTGGAAGGTTTGGGGAAAAGGAGGGAGCTTCTTGCTGGTGAGATTTCACTGGGAACCCTGTTCACTGTACAGGCTTCTCACTTACTCCTGGAGGAAGGGCAGGGCAAGCTGGAAGTGCAAAGCAGAGATCTGTGAAGCCCATCCCGGTTGACTTTATTTTTTAAAAGATGATTCATTTATTTAAGAGAGAGAGAGTATGAGCAAGGGTGGGGCAGAGGGAGAGAATTCTAAGCAGACTCTCCATTGAGCAAGGAGCCCAACACAGGGCTCAATCCCAGGACCCCAAGATCATGACCTGAGCTGAAATCAAGAGTTGGACGCTTAACCGACTGAGCCAGCCAGAACGCTCCTAGCCCATCCTGGTTTATTTTAATGCAACCAGTAATAATGACAGTTTATTTTAAACATGACGAATCCAAGACAATGCTAATTTGGAAGATATAAAGGAAAAAACTGGGACTGTGTTGCACAAACGGAGATGTGTTTGGGTCACCCCATCAACTAAGGTCTTTGTTAAGAAAACACAATGAACAGAGCTAAACATCATGAACTGCTTACTGACCACAAGGCACATGCAAAGAGTTTTACACTTATTACCTTTTTTAATGTCCCAGTGAGCATACATATGAAATAGGTATCATTTCTTCAGCAGACTTACAGTTTTCTTAGTATAGAGCTGAGGTACTCGAGGCATTGCCCGAGTGTGAAGTCTGACCCAAGATTCAGAGAGTGACATGCTGAGTGGCAGGACTCACTTACAGGACAGGCAGACATGTGTTGGTTTAGTCTGCAGAACAACCCTAACTGCTTCTTTTAAAAAGGGTCACCCAATTTTCTTTGCGTGAGCCAACCTTTGTCTATGTTAATCTCTATGGCCCTCTACCTACCTACTCTGCACAAAAATGTACAGGGAAGGACCCATCATTTGTCTGTTAAGGATTTGGATCTTTTTTTTTCCTTAAGACTTTATTTATTTATTTGAGATTGAGAGAGAGAGAGAGAGAGAGAGAGCACAAGAGTGGAGGGTGGGGGCAGAGGCAGAGGGAGAAGCAGACTCCCTGGTGAGGAGGGAGCCCGACGCAGGGCTCGATCCCAGGATGCTGGGATCGTGACCTGAGCCGAAGGCAGACGCTTAACTGACTGAACCACCCAGGCGCCCTTTAGGATTTGGATCTTGAATGAAAGGTCACAAGGACAGAAAATGCTTTATTTCAAGTCACTCTAGTGACACCACCTTGGAGGAGCTATCCTAGATACTAGGGCTATCTTGGTGCCTCCCCTTCTTGAGGGTTCACTGTTTGAGGCCTCACCAGTTCTGTGAATGACTCAGGGTTAGAATAATTCTAACCCTTCCCTCCCTTTTAAATTTAAGTTAGGCAGAACTGGTTTCTAGAGCTTACAACCCAAGCCCCTTGCCCCCTCAGAAATGAAATCCAGGTCCCTCTGACTCTAGAGTCTATGCTCTTTGCCCCAGGGGCCTCGGATCCTCCTCAGCCACCACCTGGTGCCAGACGGGCCTGCCCTTGGCTGTGCTACAGCGGGAACACACTGGAAGGAAACAGCACAGACCTCTCCTCAGGAAACCTCTACCAGCAGCGCCTGGCCCTGCTCCGCTCCTGGCTGCTTCGGCTGGCCTTCGTCTCCCCAGGCTGTCTGCGAGAGGTACGTTCTCGTGCGCTATCTTCCTCCTCAGAGCTTATTTAGTCTGCATTCTGCTTCCACAGAGTCACAGGCAGCTGTTAGCAGCCTTGAGAAAAGCAACATTTCTATGAATACTTTCCAGCCTCCACATCAGCCTCTTTGGCAAGATGCTGAAGTAAAGGCGGTACCCAAGCGGCCAGAATTTCTCACTGTACCACACACATTTTTCCAGGCTGGAGAAGAGGAGGGAGGGAAAGGGCAGCAGAGGTGGAGTACAGAGAACTGGATCAGGTACTTAACAGACTTGTTAAACAACGTCAAGCGGGCAAAACTGCTGATGCGAAGAATCGTGTAAAAAGTGTATCTTCATAAAACAACACATTTGCAAAGGACACTGCCCCCAGAACTGCCACCTCAGCTTGGTACAACTGGCATTTGCTTCTGCCAAAATCCCGGATGCCCCTTCTGATCATTTCTGTGGAGGCAAGAGAGAAGGCACTGAGAGGAAAGCAGCCACACAGGGAAGCAGACAACTAACACAAAATGAACAGGAAATATAGGTCACTGCTACACCCAGCCTTTAAGTAGATAGTGACTACTATTTGAGTCAGAATTGGTTTCTCAAAGCAAAAGAGCAACATATGATCTCATCGAAGATATTCTGGTGCACAGAACTGGAGAAATGGCTTTGTGCCAGTTTGTTATTTCTGCACACGATGACATCACCAAGCCAAAGGGAACCAAACTGGGAGAAAATGATCCCAAAGTTTAAGCTCCACCAAAAACTGAGAACTCTATGGGGAGCTTCTAAGAAGAGCAGCCATTAGCTATCATCCATTTCACTCACTCAGCTTATGGATGAGCATGTCGAGGCCCAGCGGGAGTAAAGGACTTAGTCCAAGGTCCCAGACCCCAGCAGTGACAGATCTGAGATTAGAAATCAACCCTTCTAATTCCATTGTTCACCACTTGTTCTTCTTGCCCATGTCGCCCCCATTCACGTGAGTTAGGCTGGAAGGACTCAAGTGCAGTTTTCATGTCCAGGAGGAAAGACCCAGCCTGACCTGCCAAAAAAAGCCATCAGGGAAGTATGGCACTGTGTGCGTCACCTCTTTGTCCTCCCCAAATCTCCTCCCCAAAAAAGGTGTTTGCTCCAACCTCTCAGGTTCCCTGGAGTTCACTCTGGCCAGAGCCAGGTGACAGAGCTGCCAGTGCCCAGCTGGGTAAAGCCACAGTTGATGAAGTCCTCCCAAAATTTACCCCTTCTTCAATGATAGAAAGGCACCGCTTGCCTCGGTGGAAAGGCAACTGCCACATTTAAGCTTCTAGCATCCTGGTTCATTGACGTTCCAGGTCCCCCAGTGTAACTGAGATGTTTCCTCAGCTTAATGCAGTAATCTTAACCTCATCTTCATGCTGCTATCCCCCTGTGAGGAGACGAGTTCGCCCTGGAAAGGGACCCAAGGGCTGCTGGGAGTTGCAGTGACAGCTGCTCTCAAGAGGGCTGGACAAGTAAGTTGTAGGCAAGACAAAGCCAACTGAAGAATGAATTCTTTGCAGGAAGTGAAAATAACAACAATAAAGACTAAGCAGATCTTAGATCTAATCCAATGATCGAGTCAGACAAGGTCTAAGGAGTGCCGGGTAGGGATGTGTCACTGCTGTTAGAGACCCAGGAAGAGCAGATTCCTCCCGCAACGAATACTAAAACCTAGAGGAGAAACACAAAAGTCAAAAGATCGCAACACCTTTGGCTTCATGGGAAAAATCAGACTTCTTGCTGTCAAATAGTTAACTTGGCCTATCTGATTTCTATCTTGTCATCTCTTTTCTCTCGTTGGTGCTCGTAAGTAATGACTGAAAAATGAAATAGATGGGACGCCTGGGTGGCTCAGTTGGTTGGACGACTGCCTTCGGCTCAGGTCATGATCCCGGAGTCCCGGGATAGAGTCCCACATCGGGCTCCCAGCTCCATGGGGAGTCTGCTTCTCCCTCTGACCTTCTCCTCGCTCATGCTCTCTCTCACTGTCTCTCTCTCAAATAAATAAATAAAATCTTAAAAAAAAGAAAAGAAAAGAAAAATGAAAGAGCCAAAAGCCTGGTGACAAGGACAAAAAGAAAAAAGTAGAGCCCGAAATCTCTACTACCCCCAAAATACATCTTCTAAGATAAACCAGAACCCACTTATTATTAGAGGAAGATGGGTTTCCAATTTAGAACTATGAAATATGAAAAAAAAAATTTTTAATCATTTCTTATCCTATAAGATTTGCCCTAAATTCCATTCCCTGAAACTGCCAGTAGCATCAAATTGCCTAATGCAACAAATATTTAAGTCCTAAACACCCCCAGGGAAGCTCCCTACCCACAGAAGTCCCCAGTACAGGCTGCCAAAGCAGATGTATTTGGAAGAGATTTTTATCCCTCTCAAAACTGGCTCCAGAGCTGTATAATTAGCTATCTGATCCCTAAATTAGAGCAATTTGAGGAAAGAGGATAGAAAATTATTTGTTTAATTCACAATGAAAGATAATGTAAAACACTTCATTGGCTTCAAATGTTCCAGCTCCTATTACAATGAGAGGTTAATGGATTAACCTTTTGGGGTAAAAGACAATAAATTAAGGGATTACATTTTTAAAGCAGACAATTTCTAAAATTCTACTTAAAATGAAACTAAGACTAATAAAATCACCTACATCTATAGCTGTTAATCAGAACAACACTGAGAAAAATATTTAAGATATATTTAGAAAACTGTAAGGAGTTTGAAGAACACTAGTGGCATTCATTGTCAACATTAATACCTTATTTAGCACAGTAATAGTACAGGCTCTTAACTCAAGGGGCAAAATAACATTTGTGAAACACTTTGATTTCTATTATTAAGAAAGGAACACAATGTTCCTTTTACTCATTTTTTTTTCTGACATTTAATCCAAGACAGTCAATCATTTCAGATACCGTTTAGTTTGTCCTTCATCTGGCATTAAGAATTTCATTCTCAACAGGACTGGCAAAAAGGTCCACTCTTTATAACTGTTCAAAACTCAGCAGAGTTGCAATGATGCAGTCTGCCGGCCACTGTCCCCAGATTTTGATTTCCTCTTCTGCTTGCACTAGTTTCTCTGGCACTCTGGGAAATGTAACATAAATTCAAACTCTTTCATTTCTCACATGGATTTGAATGACGTTTCCAATAACACTACCATTTTACATCATAACAATCATTATATTCCATGTCATAGGTTGTATAACAATGATAATGACTCTACCATTCTTATTAGTCAGGATTCAGAGTTTTCAAAATCTTCACGCACAAGATTTCATTTAATTCTCAGTACCATCTTGTGAGGGAAATATTCTTAGTCTTGTATTTTCATTCAATACTATTCAGTCACTGGATTGGAGTTTATTCACCTCCTGAGATGGGCTGAATTGTGCAAGCTCCCTCATTCATATGTTGAACTCCTAGCCCCCAATACCTCAGAATGTGACTATATTTTCAGAAAGGGTCCTTTAAAGAGATTAGGTAAAATGAGGTCACTGAGGTGCACTCCAATCCAGTAAGACTGGCATCCCTATAAGAAGACATTAGGACACAGGCAGGCACAGATGGAAGACCATGAGAGAAGGCAGCATCTGAAGATACCAACACTGTAACACCTTGATCTTGGATTTCTAGTCCCTAAAACTGTGAGGGAATAATTTCTGCTTAAGCCACCCTTTGTGGGGCTTTGTTAGAGCGGCCCTAGCAAACTACTACACCTCCTATCCACTTTAAGCTGGATCTCCAGCTTTCGGGTAGAGCACCTACACCAACTTCATGAAAACTCTTCCTTTGCTGAAAAATATTCTGAATACCAAACATCTCATAAGGCTTCACTTTTAATAATCTTTGACTCCTATAACAGCCAACATGTAAAAACACCCAAGTGACAAACGAGCCACTTGAGCAACTTGCTCCGCCACGGAGCAACCAGAGAACATGCAACATATTCAAAACTGAATATTAAAGAGAATGAAATTGACGACTCCCACTCCCAAAAAGAGAGAGAGAAAGGAAAAGAAAAATATAGTTTTATGTGGTGTGGCCAAAGTGATTAGGAAGAAAGTCCACAGAGGAATTCGCTGGTGGGGGCAGGGGATGGGCACTGGGAGAGTCATTTGGGAAGTGAGGGGCACTGATGACTGTAAGCAGTGAGCGGTCTCCCATGTGCAGACAGGAGCGGAAGGAACTCAACATTAGGCCAAAAAGTGCCTTCATTTAAGAGTGATGTTTTTGTTCCTGCAGGAAAGACATGATCCTGAGAGAAACACAGAACACTTCGTGCTCTGTATCACTGCACTAAATGAAACAAATAAAGGACGTGGCATTAGTGAAAGAGTGAACTGTTCTGGAAGCATCCCAACATGTCACAGGAAGGCCCTGTGGCATGGACAAACTCCCTCTTCACATGTATTTTCCCATTAGTCCAGGTGACATGGCATTAAAACAGAAACTCTTTCTCTCTCCTTTCTCCTTTGCTGTATTTTGGAGGCTATTTTCCTGTTCTATCATATCCACTTAAAAGCAGGCGGGAGATCAGAAAGGTGAAATTACGGATAAAACATGAGCTACTGGAGAATGAGCAAGAGGTGGAAGCTCACAGGCCCATGGCATCTCTTCACACTCCCCCTGGCTTCCCCCCATAGGTTCAGTGTCCCATGGTTTTCATAGTAAATCAATGTCATGTCCAGCCTTTCTCCATATAGAGGTACCTCAAGCACCTACTTTAGAACTTAAAGAGTAAAGTCAAAACAATAAAACTGGACTGCTTCAAACATTCTCATTCCATTCATTCCTTCATTCATCAAACACCTCTTGAGTCTTTATAGTGGGTCAGGCACAGATCCAGGTGATAGAGATGCAAGAGTGAAAAGACAGATATACTCCCTGGCCTTGCAGAGCTTAAAGTCTCCTTGGCATGCAATGCAGCAGTGTCGGAGTTCAAGGAAAAGTGCTATCACAGTGAAGGGCTGGAAAGCCGCTCAGATAGGGCCTAACCATGCTGCAGTATTTCCACGGGCTCTCCAGTCTAGCCCATGCACAGCTTCCTGCCCTGCACTCCAGGACACCAGTCATCTAGAGCTGACACAAGAGGTATGTGCTATTTACTGTTCTTGCTTAGAGCATGAAAACGAATAAAAATCTCTTTTGGTTCTAAATAGTTCTATGTAGGTTTCTGCTCTCAATTACTTCACCCGGCAAGATAAGTCACGTGGCTCAAGCCAATCACAAGCTGCACGAACCACCACCTCATTACTACTGTTTTAATTATGGATAAAACCCAACCGATGATCTTCTGACCCAAATAACAGAGCAAATTTAGAATAGATAACCCAAAAGCTTAAGGGTGTATGTTCCATTAGGAGCCTTTTAACCTGGATAGCCTGCTTCCATTTTCTCCCTCTACCTCTAGATTCTTTTTTTACACCTTTTTGTGTTTCTATTAGACAAGACCCCAGAAGCAACGGCAGAACAGAGGCAGTGTTCACATTTCCAATTCACTTTTAATTATAGAGAACAGTTGGCAAAATATCAAAACCCCATGTACAATTTCTTCTGGTTCCACTGGGAGCAGAGGGGCTTACCAAGGGGAGAGAACCACAGAGAGAAACAATGAAGTTAGAGAATTATGACAGTGCAGGAAAGGAAAGAGAAGATGAAACGCAGGCAGAAAATGATGACAAATCTACATCTTCCAGCTGGCCAGCTACCTGGGATCAAAAGCTAAAAATGTATGTTCTAATTAAAGGCAGGTACGATTTTCACTGGGTTGAACCTGAGTCACATCTTTGACCTCTACAGTTTCTATAGTTGGAAAAAAAAAAAAAAAAGTGTATTATTTGAGAGGGGAGAACAAAGGCCACAGAGGAAAACAGCAAAGTTCACTCCTGCCAACCTTTGTCACCCAGGATATATAACCTCACACAGCTAGTCATTTTAAGAAACGTGTTCCCAAGAGAAGAGCAATTACCCCTTAAATGGGCCAACATGTTCATTTGTTTAAAAGGGTCAAAAAGAAGAAAAAGATTAATCTGAAAGAGAAGGAAAATAGAGTTATTTTCCATTGCTCTTTCTTAACCTGGTTTGCTTTTGACATTTTAGACCATTAGGATACCTTGAACCACTTGAGCTCTAGGGGAAAAGGAGGGAGGGGGAGAAAAAAAGGAAAAGAATGTAACCTCTCAGCATTCCAGATGTTTGAAATTTCAGTCATCAAATATGTGAACTCAGGCAGGCAATATGGCAAAGGAGATACTGGAAAGGTCAAGAAGGAAAAAATGTAAAAGATACAACCGAGGAGATTATCCCTAATCGAAAGGACAGGTAATGGGAAGAGAGAGAAGCAGATTACCAGGCATGCCTCTACTCAACAGCGAGCCCATCTCCTAGAGGACCATCCTCCCCAAACGTATGAAGTAAGCCTCTATGGCGCAAACCGAAGCACTTCGCTCACACTAGTAACGGGAAGACACAAAGGGCGTGAGAACATGCCAAGGACACTGAAATAGAGCAGGGGAATCCATGTGTGATGCTCACTTAAAAGCAAAGGTGGTGTAGAACACCAGAAAACACAGACAGGATTCCAGTCCTGCAGCTGTGCAATCTCAGGCAGCCTTCTGGAATGTTCTGAGCCTCATCTGTGAGATTAAGATGGCTGGACTGTATGACCACCAAGGTGTCTTCATTTAAAAATGCTAGAGTTCTGGGGCGCCTGGGTGGCTCAGTGGGTTAAGCCTCTGCCTTCGGCTCGGGTCATGATCTCAGGGTCCTGGGATGGAGCCCCGCATCGGGCTCTCTGCTTGGCGGGGAGCCTGCTTCCTCCTCTCTCTCTCTCTGCCTGCCTCTCTGCCTACTTGTGATCTCTCTCTCTGTCAAATAAATAAATAAATAAAATCTTAAAAAAAAATGCTAGAGTTCTAAAATCTAGAATTTTACTTTTTAAAACCAAATTTGACTCAAACAATAGTACTCAAACTAACTATTGAGACTTTCAGTATATACCTGAGACTTTAAACTATCCCCACAAAGGCTACTTATATCATAGAAAAAAAAGGGGTGCAAGAGAGGGTGGGAGTGGGACAGAAAACAAGACCTAGAGAAAACAAGTGATACGGGGAGGACTGAGGTGCCCCCAACAATGGACCAAGGTCAACGTTTGACATGAGTCCCCACGACTACCTCCTGTGGCAATGCTTTCCAGTCACTGTCAATGTTAAGATGGCATTGCCCACTGTATCTTCAAATGAAATCAGTACTTTCATAATATAGAGGGGTAGGTCACTAATGCCATAAACAAAATAAAAGCAAGTAACAGTAAAATAGTGGCATAATGTTGTACTTCATGAAGCAATTTAATGATCATTACATCTCTGGTGCTCTACAACAAAAACATTGTAAATAATGCTTTAACTGTCACGTGAGACGCATCCCAATTTCTGTGCCTTATTTCTGTTAATCCACAAAATGACACCAAGAATAAGTGATATCCTTAGCCATACCTCATGGCTGGGGAAACCAAAGCTGAGAGACGAGAAGTCACGTACGTGCCCAGTGCTGCAGATCCTGCTAGCGAGGCAGCGGGAAGGCAGATCCCCGTGTCCTGGCAGGGCTAGCTGCTGGAGACATAATACCAGACCTGGAGAACGTGATCTTGCCTATTCCTCCCCTCAAAGGTCAATCTAATTCAGTCGTGATCTAGTCACAAGACAAAAGCCATTTATTCTATTCACATTTTGTCAGACCCTTCTTTCATTTAAAAAAGTAGTTCTTCAATACTGTTCTGTACCAAGCACTGTGCTCAAAGATACGCTGATCCCCTCCTTTCTAGATGATGAAAATCTTCCTGGAGAAATGAGGAACAAATGAAGCAAATGAGAATGAAAAGCAACTAACTAGTAATGAAATACCAAGAGAGCAAGACAGTGAGATAGGGGGCTCATTTCAAAACGAGAAGCATATAGAATACAGGTCTGCAGGAGAAAAAGGCCAAACAAAGGAATTTGTGGGTGGTTTTGTGAACCATGGAAACCACCCCAAGAGGAAGACGAGAGGCAAACACCAGACTTATTCCACAAAGGCACACTTTTTTAAAGTCAAAACCCTTAAACTGGTGGGGACAGGACAGGAGTGCGATTTGCTGAGTCTAACGCAGTGCAACCTGGCTACGGTCACTAAGCAAATTACATAAGCAAAAGGTTGCAGAGAGAAATAACAAATTGGTTTAGCATTGCAGAATTGATCACGTTAGAAGAAAGTACCTTTTTAGGCTCCATTAATTTGGGCTCCAATTATACAACAAACACGCTGAAATAATCAAATTACATAGCCTCAAATGCATTTAAGAATCGCCAAAAAAAAAGGGAGAGGAAGATGCAAATACACTCATCAAGTTAATATAAATAACTTAGGTCAAGGCGGAGAGAAAGGAAAGAACAGCGAGTCACAAAAATAAAACAGAATAATATCAGATGCCATCCTGTCCCTCTAAAACCTTGTCAATTTTTGATGCAAACAGCACCCTGCCTTCCACAGGAAGGACAGAAGAACATACAGAAACACTTTGTACTCTAGTTCTCAAAGATATTTCTCCGTATTGCCTTATCCTGCACAGCCCAGAACATCCTTTCCTGACTCTCACCATCTGGTGAACTCCTGTTAGCCCCTCAAAAAGAAGCCCCAAGGTTACCAATAAGGAAGCTTCTCCAGTGTCCTCAGGCACAACTGACCTCACCCCGCCTCCTCCCTGGGGGAGCTGCCTCTGTGCTTAGCACAGGGATTTCCTGTCGCATGCAACCTGGCCTCATGCGACCACCCGCCTCCATGTCTGCTTCTCTGAGAGCTCTGGGGCTCTGAGATTCTTGGCCTATTCATTTTCATCTACCTACTACCTAACGCTGTTTAACACTGTGCCCAGAACATGGGCTTAATAAATACTTGCTGAATAGAAAATAAATTAAAATTCATAGAAAATATGCCAAGTGCCATTTGGCATTTACAGACCTAGTACAATGCTTGACACACCGCAGATATTCAATAAATATTTGCTGATATGATTCTATTGCTGGTAGAATTTAAAATCTCTGCTTAACATAAGGCTGTGAGGAAATGCCCATTTAAACAAGGCCAGCCGTAAATAGTAATACTATATTAATGTTTATAGAAAGCATTTTACTTTCTTGGAGTCTATCCTTTAACTCACCTCTTAAGTTAGAAAAGTCAAGACAGACACTATCTTATTAAATCTTTACAGCAACTTCACCATGTGGGTGTTAAAAACGCTGCTGATCTGACGGAAGACCATTCTGCTAGCATTCCCTGTTATCTGTACTTACTGTGAAGGTAGCTGAAGAATAAGATTAGTACATCTAATCTTATAATAATAAGATTATTAGTACATGGTGACATCTGGGAAGTACAAAAGCAGTGAGTGTTTAAGGGACTAGTGAAAAGGGTGAGCTTGTGGTGGAAATAAAAATTAGGGATGATTATAACATGTGAATCAGGGAAGAAAATGCTGAATGTTGCACATGTGTGTGGAATGAAGCAGATGCTAAGAGAAATAATTCTAAGGACAGTGGGGGCATCATGAGACAGGGGAAAAGTTCTGTGTTTATGCAACTCTCAATAATTGGCAAGAGACAAGGAGAAGGGATTTAGGATGAGGAAAAGGTTTTGAGTATTGGCTACAGAATTTGCTTCAATGGTGCAGGATTATAAACCCAAGGCGACTCCAGGAAAAGGCAATGAGACTGAGAGCCTAAGGCTGAGTACGGTCAAAATGCTGCTAAGAAATACTATTGCAAGGCCCACTTAATTCTGCTCAGGAACAATTACAGAGGCCATGACTGGGAAGGATTCTTATCTCCTGTGGAGATGGTACAACAGATTTTTAGGACAGATTAAAAAATAATAATAATAAAGACAAGCAATTTTAAAAATGGGCAAAAGTAGGACCAGACACTTCACAGAAGATATATAAATGGCAATTTAAAACATGAATAGATATTCAACATCACTAGTCATCAGAGAAATGTCAACTAAAAACACAACGATTCCACCATTCATGTACTAGAATCACTCAAGTTAAGAAGACTGACAATGTCAAATGCTGTTGAGGATGTAGAGAAATTTAGCACTGTCCTTGTATCTGCTCTCCACTGCTGTGTAAGAAATTGTTAGGAACTTAGCAGCCCGGAACAATAAACATTGATTCTCTCACAGGGTTTCTGATGGTCAGGAATTTAAGAGCAGCTCAGCTGAGTGGTTCTGACTCTGGAGTCTCCTGTGAGGTTGTGATCATGATGTCCCCCAAGGCTATAGGCAACTGGGCTGGATTATCTACTTCCAAGCTCACTCATAGAGCTATTAGTAGGAGGTAGCAGTTGCTAATAGGCTGTTGGCCAAAGGCCTCAGTTTCTCATTATGTGGATCTCTGCATAGGGCTGCTTGCAACATGGCAACCAGCTCTCCCAAGGTGAGGGATTCAAGAGAGAGTAAGCAACCGGTCAAGGTGACAGTTGCCGTGTATGTTAGTTATAACCTGTGCTCAGAAGGGACAGACCATCATTTCTGCAATATTCCATTGATCACGCAAACCAATTTCGATGCAATGTGGGAGGAGACCCTATACAGCTATGGACCCCAGAAAGCAGGGAGCAGTGGCATTCATCTTATAGGCTGGCTACCACAGTGTTGGTGGGAATACAAAATGGTAAATCACCTTGGAAAATAATATAGTTAAACAGTTACCAAATGACTCTTTTTTCACGTCCAGACCTGTTTACTAAAATGAAACCAACACAAGTATCCACACAAAGATGTGTACCTGGGTGTTCATACAGTAGCATTATACCTGATACTCCCAAACAAAAACAATCCAAATGTCCATCAGCTGATGAATGGATAAACTGATTGTGATAGATCCACTTTATGAAATACTACTCAGCAATTATAAAGAATATTGATATATTCAATATGGATGAATCTCAAACAGTTTGAAAGTGAAAGAAAGCAAACACAGAAGTCTATGCACTGTATGAGTCCATTTCCATATGAAATTCTAGAGAAGGCAAACCATGACAGAAAACGTATCCATGATGGCTTACAACTGGAGTGGGGAGAGAGAACAATGGCAAAGGGCTATGAGGAAGCTTTTAAGGTGAAGGAACTTTCTATATCTTGACTGTGGTAGTTATGCAATTGTATATACTAACTAAAATTCATCCAACTGCATGCTTGAAATGGGTGTTTTATCTTATGTAAATACCTTAATAAGAATATTATTATGTGCATGACATTACTGTCTGCTTCTCAACTCAGAGGATATGTTACTAAATAAACATAAAATGCAAAAATGGTTTATATGCCAATAATAGCTAATCAGAAAATCAAATTTAAAACAGACCAGTGACTGGTGGGCTTATCTGGAAGGTAACACAACTGTGGAGGAGAGGAGGGGAAAGCCCTGAATTAAAAGCAATGGTGTCATTAACAGAGAAAAGGAAAGAGATGGAAGCCATATTGCCCAGGTTGAACCAATTCAATCTGTCGACTGCTTGGAGATAAAGGAGAACCAAAGGAGACCCTCAAATATTGGGCAACTGGGAGGATCATGATACCATAAAAGTGTCAAATGCCACCTTCACAGTGAGGCATCTGCTGACTGTCCTATTTTAAGCCGAAATACCCTCACCCACCGCTCTAACCTAAACTTCCTTTCTTCCTTTCCAGCTTCATTTTTCACTACATCACTTATAATCTTAGGGCAACAGATAATGTATTTAGCTCATTCACCTTGTTGTTTATCTGTTCCGACCAGACTATAAGCTTCAGAGAGATATAGTTTTGTGCTATTCTCTTCACTGCTGTATATCCAGTGCCCAGAAAGGTGCCTGTTACATAAAGGCTCAATAAATATTTGCTGAATGAATTGAATGAAAACATTAAAAGAGATTTTTAGAATCAGGAAAATTAATGGGTGTATATGTATTGTGTTTGAGGAGATCAGGAAGAATTGATGGATGTGGATTTGGATATACAGAATGTGAGGTATTTAATAGCTAAACAAGGACCAGAGGCTGTGGTGGAGAAGCTGGGGTTGGTGATTTTCCCAAAGATAAAAATGGCTGAAACTCAGCAAAAATAGATCTCTAAGAGGCACCTCAAATTCCACAAGTCCACAGCTAACTCTTTGGTGCCACTAAACTTGCCCTCTTTCAACAATGGGATCTAAGGCACACAAACAAACATCTAAAATACTTTCTTACATATCGTACTCCGCTGTGCGGTTCAGGCGTGCATCGGCCTGTGAACAGAATGCACGCTTTGTAATGGTGACTGCGCATCATCAGATCTCAGTCGCAGAAGAACTCTGTCCATGGAATCAAATGGAAGCACATAAGGTCAGTAGAAATATTCAGGCAGGGCAACAGTAGACATCAACCTACTAACTCTTTGAGCCCTGGCAGACCAGTGAGTCTAAGTACTTAATATAAACAAAATCAGTGAAAAGGTTTTTCCTAAGAAACAGAATCACAGCCCGACCAAACTGAGTATCATCACAAACGTACGACTGCACTTTTGTGTTTGAAGCTTGAGCAATTCAACCACCATTGTTTTGGGCAAGGTTGAGTGAAGATGGGGACAGGATTCAGAGAAAACAGTTAAAGAAATAGGGCCCGATATGAAAGCTAACAATTAACTCCAGGGATAGGAAAAAACACATTTGTCCCAGAACGTAGCGGACCCTAACACCTAGTTGCTTATGAAGACGAAAATCCTGAAGAAATTATCCCCACGTGCGAGGGACACTGCCTCAAGGAAAGAATATTCTCCAGAATCGGTACTGTCCCTGTCAACATGGAATGATAAGAGTTTAAGTCACTGATTCAGGGTCTACAGAGCCTCATCATGGGCCCGACAGAAAGCGCAAGTGCTGTCAGGCAGCTCAACTCATATAATCAAGTAGGGTGCTGAGGGAAGACTAGTCATTCCAGGACTGAAAACAATCATGCGCCCCAGGAACCTAATGGAGAAGACACAGGCCTCCTAAAACCACTCCAGACTGTCCATGACTGCAGGGATTTTGGAACAGTCTAGTCAAACCAGTCACTCTCCAGAGGAGGAGACAAGGCCCAGAGAGGAAGAGCCACACGTTTGCACAGGCACAGTCAGCACTAGGTGGTGTTGAATCCAGCGCTCCACCAACTCACACGTACGACTCTGGGTGATTTACCTTCTCTAAGGCCCCACTTGGTCAGCAGTGAAAGGGAACAGCAACTACAGTGCCAAGGGTATAGGGCTGTTGTAAATATCAAAGGAGGTAAGTGGGGTACATTTTCACCCTGGTACTTGGCACAGAGTTACCAAAACCTCAATGTTAGCAACTACCCACTGCCTGCTACTATTACTACCCTGCTTGATCCAAAGAGTATCTGAGATTGGTTCTTACAAACTCTGTTCCAAGACTCAGAGTCACTCAGTTACCTCATTTCACCAGACTGCTGGTCTGATACCTTATTTCTAAAACGTCAGCATGCCACCACCTCTCAAGCACCTTGTACCAGAGGCCCCATTTCTGGCTCTCACCTGTCAACAGTCAGCACTCCTCCACACTATGCTCACAAGGCAGAGAACACCACCTGTCCCCCGAGGCCAGGACTACCCTGGTGGGGCTCCTCTTGGTTGTGGCAGCAGCTTGCTCGTGATGAAAAGGAATCCATCCAGGCAGTGATCACAGAGGCCCAGACACACAAACAGGACTGTGTATCCCAGAGGGGGAACCACATAAGAAGAGCACGGAAGACATTAGGAGAAGGAAGGGAAAAATTAAGGGGGGATGGGGACTCAGAGGGGAGACAACCATGACAGACTATGAACTCTGGGAAACAAACTGAAGGTTTTAGAGGGGACGGGGTGGGGAGATAGGTGAGCCCAGTGGTGGGTATTAAGGAGGGCACGATTTGCATGGAGCACTGGGTGTTATACGCAAACAATGAATCATGGAACATTACATCAAAAACCAATGACGTACAGTATGGTGACTAACAGAACATAATAAAATCATTAAAAAAAGAAACCACAAATGTCTTGATGTGCAAACTGAGAAACAAATAACCAAGACATGTTCTCTGTATAAGCATGGTCATTGCAGCAGAGTATTGTCTTTTTATACGTATCTCACTTTGTAACTTCTTGTAATAATCACCAATACTCTGGATGTGAGAAACCACCATCCAATCCCCTTCATTTCTATCTGGGATGGGACCCTTCTAGGATTCTAACAGTACCATGTATACAGAACATAAAAACAAATGACGGGGTATGTAAATCACACAATTCAATGGATCAAAGTTTCATTTGGGATTGCTAATAATGTTACCACTATCAGCTGATAATATTGGCATGTAAAGATCATGATCTCTCTTTAGCAAGGATAGAGGGAGATCACTTTGCACAGAAAGGCAAACGACTCAGCTCTTAGTGGCCTGTTCATACATTCACGCGACATAAATATGGCTGACAGCTGCCCATGGGGGAATGAAAGAAAGCAATGCCAGGCTTCAGAAGTCCGTGACCCCACAAGCGGCCCTCCTAACATCACATTTGGCTCATTATGACATATAAAAGAAGTCTTGTTGCTCAGCAACAAGTAATACGCTGGCATTGAAGGAGAAACTAATCAATACAGTGTTGGCTAGAACTCTTTCATAAGCAAAAGTAAAACAATAATTTACTCTGAAATTCTCACTGCAGAGCATCCTCCCCTGTGAACTCATCTTTATGTCTACCATAGCACTAAGCTGAACAAATATTTATCATGGATTTTTTTCACAAAATTACTATAGGGTGAGTACTAACCTGGACTGAAGGTTAAATTGAAAACAAGTCATAGAAATGATAGACAAGAAGTCACCTGTTATGGAATATGGTCAATAATATTGTAATACAGTTAGAGTGGTAAGCATTTTGTAATGTATTGTAACTGTTAAATCCCTATGTTGTACACCTGAAACTAATTTAATATTATATGTCCACTATACTTCAGTTAAAAATAGAGACACACACACACATAGATAGATAGACAGATAGACAGACAGATAGATAGATAGCACCTGTTCTGTGTGGTAACATGGTTCCAGGACTAAGAGAAGCATTCTTTTTCTTTGGGTGAGTACTAAAACCAAAGCCAATGTCATCTTGTACTTTACAAATGTCCTGTAAAAAGGAATGATAATTCCTTTTTCTAAATACAACACTTTAAAAAGTTAAGCTTTATTAAAATTACCAAGAACAGAAATGTCTCTACTTTTAGAGTATTAACAGTTTACTTTGAGTGTGGCCAGGCCCTGTGCTAAGTACTTTATATTCATTAAATCTTTACCACATCCTAGAGAGAGGTAATGCTGTACTTTATTCTTTACAGCTGTGTAAACAGAATCAAGAAAGAGTAAGTAACGAGTCTAAGTCCGAGAGGCTAGTTAGTGGCAATGTTAAGATCCCACATCACGGCCTGGTAGAATCGTGTGCTAGAAATGATCTGTGTCTTTGCTGCCCAATTCAGAGCCACCAGCCACATGCGGCCTCTAGGCACCTGAAATGTGGTCAGCGTGACTGAGGAATTCAATTTCCCATGACTTTAAATGTATAAAGAGCCCCAGTACAAGAGTGGCTAGTGGCTGTAACACTGGACTGGACAGAACAGCTCCAGAGCCATGGTCATGGAACTACAGGCTGTAACCTAAATCTGGTCGGCAGCCGGTTTTAGCATGACCATGAGCTAAGAATATGCTTTATGTCTTTCTAAGTTTTAGAAAAGCAGCAGCAGCTCCAGAGACAGCATATGGCCCACAAAGCCTAAAATATTTACTATCTGGTGTTTTATAGAAAAAGTCCAGGGCCGCCTGGGGTGTTCAGTCAGTTAAGCAACTGCCTTCGGCTCAGGTCATGGTCCTAGCATCCTGGGATCGAGTCCCATCAGGCTCCCTGCTCAGCTGGGAGTCTGCTTCTTCCTCTTCCTCTGCTGCTCCCCCTGCTTATGCTCTCTCTCTCAAATAAATGAAGTCTTTAAAAAGAAAAAAAAAAAGTCCACAGCCTCCTGTCCTACAGCTGTCCTCTTAACACCAAAATCACTATCCTGGGAAAAGAGATTTCAAACCCAGTCTCCCAGTTTAAATCTTAACTGTATAAGGGTGGCATTCAGTCATGCCATGTGAGCATTGTCATATTTTCCATGGTCGTATTCAAGTGACCCAAGCATGAGCAAACGCAAAAAAAATGCTAAGACATGCCTAATTAAGTTCGCCACCAAAATACCACTTCACATTGAACAAACTGCTTGTGCATTCGTTACCTCATGTTTTATTCAAAACCGCCTCATGTGCTGGATGCCCATTTCACAAAGGAAAATACTGAGACACACGGGGCCCAATGCTATGCTCAAGTGGCAACTCCAAGTCCACTGGCTTCCCTAGGAAACAAGAGTTCTATGGAAGCTGAAGAAAACGCACGAGTATGAGCATCCCACACCATCGACTGATTCAGGCGGAACAGCTATGTTCACAGGTTTTCTCCTCTTCGGGAGAAAGAGTCTCTGCTCTTCCACCCGACAAGCCGGTGCAGAGGGAGAGGTGGGGGCTGGGCTCCTCCGGGGCTGTGTCCAGTTTCTGGAACAGAAACAGCGTCGGAAGGATAGAGCAGCTTTTCTGCAGGGGGCCTGGGGGGGGTGCTAAAAATCCATAGGAGCAGAGCGTTCAAGAGTCAGGGCCCCTCAAAAGTCAGAGCAGCTGTGGCCTCTTCTACCTGGCCATCAGGTGAGCGCACACACGAAGAAGGACACCATCTTTTAGCAACAACTGAGATATATCGGAAACTCACCGTGCTCTTCGAAATAGCTAGCACAAGGTCTCTCCAACACCCTGCACGGTGCTTCCTGGGTCCTGAGGTGCCTCTGGAACTTCCAGTGTGTGGCAAGCTAGACTTTTTTTGTACTGGGCCCACTGACAGGTCTCAGATTTTCCTGTATGGTACATGTGAGCCTTTGGTATTTTGATCCTTTTCTTCCGTTCTATACAGCACTGTCCAAGAAGACCCAATAGCTGCATGTGGCTATTTCAATTGAAGCGGATTAAAACTACATGATATTCAAGAATCTAGTTCCTCACTTGCATTCATGTGCCACTCAAATTGAAGAGCCACATGCGGTTAGTGGCTTCCATACTGGAGAGCATCCAGAACACGGCCATCATCACTAAACCCTATACTAGACTGTACTGCATTCCAGAACCGAATATTCAAGTAAGTATCATTAGAGACAAATACGTGAGGAGAGAGATCTGCTTTTGTTCTAACTTCTGACAGGCAGGATATCTATGCCACACAACCGTTAACCAAATTATTTCTAGTAATTACTAAGCAAAGCCCTTCACCGCACCATAAATTCAACTCACGCATCATCATTTCTGAATACCTCCTTCCACACACTCCCCTTTGCCCATCTGACAATTACATCATTAATCAATCTTTGCCTGGAAGTTCTACTTGGCAACTGAAACTTCCATATCTCCTTTCTCCACTGGGGGATTCGGGCCTTGATGATGTGCACTAAACATACTGAAATTGTGTATTACTGTATAAATCACTCAAGGCTTAGAAGTATTTGTGTATATTCCCTCCTATTTGGTTGGTTCTCAGTCGCCTCTAACAGCCTTCCTTGGCTCACTCACACTCTGCTCCATCTCTTGGGCCCACTCTGTCATCAGTCAGTTTTATAGTCTATTATAAATGTTCTCAGTGCAAGCTTTAAGTAATTACTGTAGAAATCATTTCAGTCGTCAATTAGTTTGGGTAGCTCCAAAAGCAGAGCCTGAAGCAAGGACTTTGTTGCCGGCGGGTTTGGTGGGGGGAGCAGATCCCAAAGCTGGAGCGAGGGTACAGAGTGACGGATGAAAGGAGAAAGGCTCAAAGGTGTGCTACGAGGTTGCTAGTGTACACGGTAGGATCTCAAAGCTGCCCTGTGGAAGACTTGGAGTAAATGTCATCCTTAGCTGAGGCCTGCACTTTGAGGAAGCTCTTGGACAGGGGCCTAGTGAGTGTGTGCAGCTCCGAAGGCAGAAGGTAGAAATGTGTGCCGTGGCAGCAGAGTTGAGTTTCAGCTCGTGGGATTCCACTGCAGCCATGACTGAACCCAGGGCTGGGCCAGGAGGTGGTGAGGCAGCTTCCCTGAACAGGAGAAGTATGAGTATTTCCCCTACTGTAATTTCATTAAATGCCAACTGTGAACTTCCCTTGCTAACTTCTTCATCATCCATTAGGACTCACCCTGAATATTTATTTCCTTAAAGCTCTTGCTGCTCTGCCCACCTCCAACTGAGCTGGATGCTTTTTCTCTGGGCTCCCCCAGCACAACCACTGTACTCATCACAGTCCCCTGTAAGTGTGTGCACACTCTCTCTCTTTCTCCACTAGACTCTGAACTCCCCTGGGGGCAAAAACTGTCCTTCACCTCTAGAAATGCTGTTCCTATCAGACTGCCAGGCGCAGCAGTGCGTAATACCCGTCCTCCCGTGCGGTGAACGGAAGGAAGGAAAGGGGGAATAGCACGCCTAGACATCAAACAGGAAGTGAGGAGCCCAAATCTCTATCCATCTTTATGCTCTTCTTTAATGAAGCACAAGATAAAGGGCCCAGTCCCACTGAAATTAAACAGGCATTTGTAGAACTCTATACTCCCCATGTTATTTCATTTAATCCACAACACCCTGGTCAGTTAAACTATATTTCATCAGACCTGAGACATCATTGATTATTCAACATTACATTATTTGATTTACCATTAGGAAAGAAACAAATACTGCCAAAATAAATGAAAGATGATATTGACTGTAAGACAAGTACTGACTTCAGAAATACAAAAACGTAGGAGAGAAAAGCTTTGTACTTTCTAGAATTTTTGAAACGTCTTTATTTCCCACCTGATTTCAAAAAAAGATCAAAGTTGGCAATCCTGAGATTGCCAATCTCTCAGGATTTTACAAATTTTTTAAATCTCTCAGGATTTTATCATTTTACCAATAAAAACAGATATTTGGGGACTCTAAGGAAGCCAGTCTGTGTTTCCTTAGTATTCTTCTCTGTCCATTTCATGAGGCCCACTCCTCACTCTGGCAAGACCTCTGCTCGAGAAACCCTTTGATGAACTCACTCGCGCTGAGAAGGAGCTTACAAGGATAGTCTTCTAGAGACATCCATGGACATTTGCAACTCTTACACTTGAAACAGAGAAGCAAAAAACCGTGATTGAGGGTTGCACCCCAAAGTAAAAACAAACCTAAGCATCCCTGTCAGAATAAATATCGACACAAATTCTAAATTCCTAAGGAAAAAAGACTGCATTGTGGAAGTGAGAAATGTAAAAAGAAAGTTCTTGTGCATGTCTACAGCAGACACCCAATAAGACTGTGAGTCTGAGAGGCAGTGGAACTGGTGGTAGGAAATGACATCACTGTTTTGCTTTCTTTTGAAGAGTCAAGCAAAGGGGTACAGATCCTGGACTACCGATGACAAATAGCTAGTCGCCTTTCCCCCTCCCTAAACCTAAGAAGAATGAATTTAGTTGGGACCCAAGAAGAGGAAGAAGGAAAGAGAAATTATAATTCTACCTCTGTGTCCAACTGACAGCTTGCAAAATACCCCATGCCTTTTATCCTCCCCTCCCCATGTGGCAGACAGCCTCCCAGCTAATGAACATCGGACAGTGGCTCACTGCTTTGTAATGCGCCAGCACTTCCCCTCCCCCTTGCGGGCTCTCCTGCTCTCCCCAACCTATTAGCAAGTAGGCCTGGCACAATGTCCATGTTACCATGTGGTGCGCCTGGGCAGGAACACACGGAGGGCTCCCCTGGGCTATGGAGGCAGGTGGTACCCGTTCTAAACAGAGATGACGAAAAGATGCTTGTGCCAGAATATTTTTCTTTCCAGGGCGAAGAGATGGGAATTGAAAGGGAGGTGTAAGATGTGCATAAAGGACTGACTGTCTTTTCCTGCTGCCAGTAAACACTATGCTTCAGGCTAACTGCAGAAGGGAATTTTTTAAAGAGGGCTTTCATTTTTAATTTCGCAAAATGGATTCAACCAACAGACTAGCATGTGTGTGCACACAATGCTGTTGTCATTTTTAAAGTCCTCTATAGAGCCTGCAAAAACCTGTTTTACAGAGAGCACCATTAAAACACTTCAAATTCATCACACAGTTGAACAAGGGCAGGGTAGGGTGGGGGACAAACATTTCTGTCAACAAAGAAGACACCTATTCGGTATCTTTGGTTTTAATTTTAGGGTGGGAGCGGGGTGGCAGAGAGTCACGAAGGACAGAACAAAGGAATAGTCATTTCTCTGTTTCAAATAGTTTATCCAGAAGTTAAATATATACCTCACTTGGCAATTAAATTTTTTCACTTAGCTCATGAACATGAAAATGGACATATCGTTTGGCAATATTTGGAATTCTAGTGCATCTCAAGTAGGGAGGGATTATTCATTACAATAACCCAGATGTAGTCTGCTTAACACTAATACTTCCCCTGGACTCCACTCTATGCTTCTATAATATCATCTACATTTTTCAACTGCCTTATCATACATTAACTCATATTGAATTTGTGACAAATTACACCCTCCACTTCTCCCTACCCCAGAGTTGTGCAATTAATTTTTTAAACCTAATTTAAAGATTTTATATTTATCTTTACTATTTTTTACCCAGTTATTTCTGGTGCATCATTTTAGATTATCAAGATTTTCTTGACTCAAGATCAAGTCACTAATCATATTAGCTGTCCCTCTCAGCCTTGTGTCAACTGCCAATTTGATAAACGTGTCTTCATCACAGTCATTGATAAAAATTATGAACAAGACAAGTCTGAAGGTTCAGCTCTGCACAGCTTCGCTATAAATATTCCTGCAGATTAATATTAAATTGATAATCCACACTCTGGAAAGGTCTGTCCAAATAGATACAAATGCATTATTCTTCTGCCCCGCCCACAATTCTCCATGTTACTCATGAGGGCCTCTGGGGAGATTTTCTCAAACGCTTCGTGGATATCCAGATATGCGATATACTATATGGTCTCAGTCTGCTGTTAGATAAATGTAGGTACTGAGTTCAGTGGAAAGAGAGATGGAAGGGCGAGGAAGGTTTTGAGGCAAGGCCATAACAACTGTCCAGGCACCTCTTGGGCCCAAGGAAGCAGTTAATAAACGCAACTTTCTTTCTACCCAGAACTCCATCTTCCACATCAGGGAATGCTAATCTGATGGCTTACATGTGATTGTTGGGTTAAAAACCTGAGATTTCATCATCAGGAAAAAGACAAATTAAAGGCAAAGCCTGAAATTAAAAAAAAACCCTACCTCAAACAGTGAAAGCATAACATTCAAGCTCTTGGCAATGTCTTTTTCGCCAGGTGCTTGACATGCTGTACCGGGAGAGGCCGTGAGCTGGGTCTCAGGAGACACAGCCCCAGAGCCCCCAGGAGATGGTCTGTCTCCAGTTCTGTCATTTGTCCTACAATATTTCGATCACCTCATCTGTAAACAGAGGCCACTAAGCTACAAGTCACCCCGTTATTGGCTCTCTTCAATCCTGCACAAACCTTTCCTTGCCCTTATGCAGCCTACTCCCTCTTCTGGATGGGGGTGGGGAGGGGCCGGTGGGCCAACCTGCCAAAGACAAGAAAACCCAACATCCTGTGTGAATGACTGTGCCAACGTATCTTGCGTTCGCTTGCTTACTATAGTGGAGAGGTGTAGGAGCCACATTCGCAAATGTGAGAGGACAAACTATTAGTTCCCAAATCTGCCAGTCATCCTTTCTCCTGTTCCGTGGGAGCAGAGGGCTACACTAGGACAGTGCATATCAAGATGGCTAGCTGATTAAAATCTTACCAAAAAAGGGGAGGTGGCACCTGGGTGGCTCAGTTAATTAAGCATCTGTCTTTGGCTCAGGTCATGATCTCAGGGTCCTGGGATGGAGCCCCATGTTGGACTCCCTGCTTAGTGGGGAGTCTGCTTGTCCCTCTGCCCCTCCCCGCTCATGTCCTCTCTCTCTCTCTCTAGCTCTCTCTCAAAAAAAAAAAAAAATTAAAATAAATATAAAATAAAATAATAAAATAATAAAATAAAAGATGGCTAGCTGATGTCTGCCTGAGACCGTATACTTGGGTGTGGCAGTGTAGGTTTCAGCTTAACTGCCTTAAAGCTGTTAGTTAACCTTTGAAATTAAGTTGTAAGGTGGTCAATACTATTAGTTCAAATCAGAATGTTCTTCTTAAAATGATCCTGGAGTTTTATAAATACAATACCACCTAAACTGGGTCATTGCACAGGGCTGTGGAAATTGTTTTATTATGCAGAGATGTGAGCTGTAACAGCATTTGTTCCAAGATGCTATAACTTTTATAGATATATTATGCAAAAGGAAAGTTGGGAATCAGAAAGATGAATAAAATATAAAAGATAAACAACTGCATATTAGAAATGGTTTTATGATCTGGGGAGACAAACCTAGATGAATATGTGGAGACCTTCTAGTTCTGGGTTTTCAAGAAGAGACTGCCCGGGAATAATACTTCATGACACCAGCGGAAAGAATAACTCAATCCCTGGTCCAGATTCCTAAAACATCCTACGTCATGTTGCCTCTCTGATGGTGGCCCCCACTGGAATAGAAGATAACCGATTTTAGGGGTTCCTGGGTGGCTCAGTTGGTTAAGCGGCTGCCTTCAGCTTGGGTCCTGATCCTAGAGTCCTGGGATTAAGTCCCCCATCAGGCTCCCTGCTTCTCCCTCTGACCTCTCTCTTCTCATGCTCTCTCTCTCATTCTCTCTCTCTCTCAAATAAATAAATACAATCTTCTTTAAAAATTTTTTAAAAATTAAAAAAACAAAAAAGAAGATAACCGGTTTTGAACAGAATGGGTAGAATAGAGCTTTGCCAAGGAAAAAGAGCAGACAAGCCTATCGGATTTTATAGGCAACATGCTAACTACTCCGACATGCTGGACCACATTAAGAACTCCTGGACACAGGTGTCACAAGTGAAAATATCTGCGTAGAGGAGCCCAATGCATGCCAGCAGCACAGGCTTCTGGGTAAGAGGCATCCCCAAGGGTGTCCAAGAAATGTAGAGTCACGTGTTTAAGCACACTGGAATTTTTAAGCCAACGTTTCACTATATGACACATAACAAGTGCTTTTATATATTAAAATTAATATGAATATAGGACGGTACTGATAATATTTGTATATTTTATAGTCAAGAAAAGACAGGAGGCTTGTGAAAATATTTACTCTTAGAATAAGCATTGGGACTCTGTCTTATTCACCCATGGGACTGAGCATCCTCTCCTCTGCTGAGAACGGGGACAATCCTGGGAAAGCAATGCCACATGGCCTCCAAAAGTAGATGATGAAACTGCAGTCACCTGGCCATTCACAGCTGCTCAGAGTAGGTCAAGAGACAGCCCGAAGTAGCAGCAATGTAGGGCAAAGGTAGGAAAGCTACCCTAGGCGACCTAATTTGCGTGCCACCCAAACCAACCATTTCAGTGGTGATGGGGTTTGTTTTCCATTTGTAAGTTGGGAGCCCTCAGTCAATGTGGGAGAACTATGGAGGACTGAACACTTTTATCTAGGCTCCTGGATATTCTACTTGGCATTCGTGACACAGACGGATTAACAGATGAGCAGCCCCAGCCAGGGGCTAGGAAACAGAAGGCTCAGGCTCTACTCATGCTTCAGCTGCTTATAACTAGAACATTTAACCAAGGTATCCCTGGGCTTCTTTCCTCATGAAATAGCAGTGATATTCCCCACCTCTTTCCAAAACAGACCAAGATCAGAGAGCAAGAAAATAATCTTTAAAAGCACCATAAAAGTGAAAGATAAATTATTGTCAGCTAGAAAAGTATTTCTCTGTCTCACATTTTAGAATTTTAAATACAATAGGAAAAAATTACAATGGACAGACAAGTTAAAGAGCATCTGGTCACAGAACAGATCATGAAATTATCTGAAGCCTCTGTTGCTACCATAGTAATCTGTGTTCTTGCAATTAGAATCCCACACATATTATTTTTCATGTCTCCTTTTTTTTTCCTTTTTTCCTCCCACACTTAATGTCGTATAATTGACAAATAAAAATTATACATATGTAAGGTATATAATAATATGATGTTCTGATACATGTATATATATGTGAAATGATCACAACAAAGCTAATGAACATATCCATCCTCTTACTGTTTCCTGTGTGTGTGTACATGTGTTTGTGTGTGTGTGTGTGTGTGAATGAGAACACTTAAGAGTTACCCTCCTAGCAAATCTCAAGTATACAATATATATTAACGACAGTCGCCATGCTATATATTAGATCCCCTGAAATTATTCATCTTGCCTAACTGAAATTTTGTGCTCTTGACCAACATCTCCCCATTCTTCTCTCCCCTCAGACCCTGGCAAGCAATGTTCTATTCTCTACTTCCAGGAGTTTGAGTATTTTGAATTCTAAATGTAAATAAAGATAGGCAGTATTTGTCTTTCTGTGTCTGGCTTACTTCACTTAGCAAGTTGCCCCAAATGTCAGGATTTCTTTCTTTTGAAAGGCTGAATACTACTCCATTGTACTATATATTCCACATTTTCTTTATCAACTCATTGACCAATGTCCACACCTAGGCTGCTTCCATATTTCAGCTCCTGTGAAAAAAGCTGCAATGAACATGGGGATACTGATTTCATTTCCTCTGGATATACACCCAGAACTGGAAATGCTGGATCCCATGGTAGTTTGATTTTTTAATTTTCATACTGTTTCCCACAGTGGTACCAATTTACATTCCTACCAATTGTACATGAGGGTTCCCTCTTCTCTGCATTCTCACCAACCTTTACCTTCTCTTCTTTTCTCGAATACTAGCCATTCTAATACATAAGGGGGGAGATCTCATTGTGGTTTTGATTTACATTCCCCTGATGATCAGTAGTGTTGACTACTCTTCATACACTTGTTGGCCACTGTATGTCTTTTTGAGAAATGTCATTTCAAGTCCTTTGCCTATTTTTAATCCTTTTTGTTGTTGTTGTTATGGAGTTGTAGGAGTTCCTTATATACTTTGAATATTAATCACTTATCAGAAATGTGGGTTGCATACATTTCCTCCCATCCATAGGTTGACTTTTCATTGTTTCCTGTGCCGTACAGAAGCTTTTCATTTCGATGTAGCTCCAACTGTCTACTCTTGCTTTCGTTACCTGTGCTTTTGGTATCGTATCCAAAAAAGGTCACTTTCCAGAACAATGTGAAGGAGCTTTTCCCCTATGTTTTCTTCTAATAATTTTACAGTTTCCAGTCTTATGTTTAAGTCTTTGATCCATTTTGAATTGATTGTATGTAGTGTGAGATAAAGGTCCAACTTCATTTTCTGCATGTGGATATCCACTAGAGACTACCCCTTCCACACTGTATTCCTGACCCTTGTCATGAATTTATTTCTGGGCTCTCTATTCTGTTTCATTGGTCGGTTTTTTGTTTGTTTGTTTGTTTGTTTTTATGCCAGTATCACATTGTCTTAATTCCTGTAGCATTATAATAAAGTTTGGAATCAGGAAGTGTGATACCTTCAGCTTTTTTCTTCTTGCTCAAAATTTCTGTGACCATTTAGGGTCTTTGTGGTTCCTTTAAACTTGAGGACTTTTTTCCTATTTCTGGAGAGAATGCCAATGTATTTTGATAGGGATTGCACTGAATCTATAGTTCACTTTGGGTTGTATGGACATTTTAACAATATTAACTATTTCAATCCATGAACAAAGAAAGTCTTTCCATTTATCTGTGTCTTCCTTAATTTTATTCATCATTCTGTAAATAACTTTCAGGATACAAATCTTTCACATCTTTGGTTAAGATTATTCCTAAGTGCTATCTATGTCAGTCAGTATCAACCTGGCACGTCAAGGCACTCTTTTGGGTTTTCTAAATATATGATCATGTCACCTACAAAATAGAGGTAATTTTTTTTTTAAAGATTTTATTTGTTTATTTGACAGAGAGAGATCACAAGTAGACAGAGAGGCAGGCAGAGAAAGAGAGAGGGAAGCAGGCTCCCTGCTGAGCAGAGAGTCCGATGCGGGACTCGATCCCAGGACCCTGAGATCATGACCTGAGCTGAAGGCAGCGGCTTAACCCACTGAGCCACCCAGGCGCCCCCAAAATAGAGGTAATTTTACTCTTCCTTTGCAAATTGGGTATCTTTTATTTCTTTTTCTTGTCTTACTGCTCTAGCAATCAGTAGTATGTTGACTAGAAGTGGCACAAGTAGGCATCCTTACCTTATACTATATCTTAGAGGGAAAGCTTTCAGTTTTTCCCCATTGATTGTGTTAGCTGTGGGCTCTAAGACACAGGGCATGAGTGCCTTCACGTGCCAGGTCAATAATGACACAGTGCTTTATGTAGACCAAGACTGTCTAAACATATGAATTAATTCATTTCATCCTCAAAAGATGTTAAATTTTGCATGTATGTACATATATGTGACTTGTGTATATATATAAATTATATGTGTAACTTGTATATAATATGTACAATTATGCATGTAATTTATATCACACAAACAAAAACTAATTTATAATACTTAGTAAGGCTTAAAGAGGTTAAAGAGTTAGCCCAAGGTCACCTAGCTAGTAAGACAGGGTTCAAGTTTGAGTAGTCTGAATCCAGAACTCATGTTCGTAATTGTTGAAGATGTTCATAAGCCATGTCTTGAAGATGCTGAAGTGAGAATTATTTTTGTGAGTCCAGCAAAGAGCTTTCAGGAAATTGGGAAGTGTTAAGAAGAAAATAGCGCAATGGGATAGTGTCTGAAGGAGGTCTGCTTGTGCGCTATGACTGCTCAGAAACCAGTTCCTGTGCATCTCAGACCATCAAACTAATCTTAGGACTAGTTCTGCTTAGCCCTGTTAGAACAAAGCACAGTCAAACCTTTCTTTCTTTCTTTCTTTTTTTTTTTTTGTCTCAAGGAATCATGTGCAAAGTATTGTGATAAACACACACCCAGGGGTTTGGACATATAAAGTTGAGTTAGACATGGACCCTGTTTCTCAGTCATGCATTTTAACTAGGAAAGAAAAGAGTCAATTGCCAAGCCTAATCATCTAGAAAGAAAGAAAGAGGTATTTTCTTCTGATTATAAATAGCCCATCTCCATTCCTGATTTTCAACTCTCAACTAGAGAGAGCTTCAAGGGGCACTTAATCTTCTATATTTCTAAATTTCACCTACCTGTTTCCCTGCACCTGCTCTGTCTCTTAAATCCCCTATTCCTCCCAATAACTCTGAGTATGAATTTCAGGAGGAAAATCCCACCCCTCAGTCAGTTGCCAAGTCCTGTTTGATGGGTCATATTCTTCTCATCCGGCCCTGCCTCCACTATGCCACCAGAAGTAAGGCGTAGGCTCTCACCGTGTGCTTTATAGAACTTTTCCACAACAGCAACAGCAATAGGTTTCCACCAGCCGCCTCTAACCCTTCTCCATGATATTTCATATAAGGCCACATTAACCTCCCTCTCCCTCACTCCACTCATTCAGCATTTACTGATCACCCACTATCCCACCTCACTCTGTCCTGCTAATTGTGGAGTTAAAAGTCACAAGACAGATAGGTACATGCCTAAATGAAGCTTAAATTCTGGTAAGGAAGACAGTAAACATGCAAATAAATAAACAGAAAAATTCGGAGTGATAAATGCCATGAAGAAAAGCATGCTGGTGATACGAAAGACAGCACATCAATTAGAATGCCTTTGACTCAAGTAACAGAAAACCCATCTCAAGGGGCCTTGAAAAAGGATTAACATCTCAGGAAACATGAAGTCTAAAGCGGAGAGGGATCTGGGCATGTTCCACCAGGATTCTGGCTCTTGGCAGTTCCGGTGCTGCCTTCCTCTGGGTATTGGTTTTAACTGTAGGCAGCAGACCTCTATATAGCCACTGGATTTCTAACTTCCAGAGGATGAACAAACCACCTCCTCCCAAGACACTTTCTCAGCAGCAAAAACAGTTTCCCAGAAGCACCCCCAGATTTCATTCGTCCAGCCCTGACTCATGTGCCCACAACTAAATCCATCACCGATAAGAAGAGAACTGCAATGAAGAAGACAAGTCTAATCAGGGTCTACCCTTGGAGAAGGGAGAGGAGCACCTTCCCCTAAATTACCAAGGGTCAAATGGCCATGTGAGCCAAACCAGGGGAGAGGATAAAATCAGGGGGGGTGACTGCCAGTTGTCCATTCTGGTGAGCCACTTAGTGTTCGGATGTAGAGAGGGGAACAGGGGCTAGGAAATAGGCAAACAGTGAAAGAGGGGCTCTCCAGGCTGTGACCTGAATAATGAGAAAGAAGTAGCCATGGCAAGCCCCGGGGGAAAAGGGTGTTTCAGATTAAAAAAAAAAAATCAGTAAGGAGCAGAGACTCAGACAAAAGCAAGGTCAGCCTATTCGGAAAACGGAAACCAGTGTGACCACAGTAGAGAGGGGGCAAAAAAGTGTCTGATGAAGACAGAGCAATGGGCAGGGGTTAGACATGCAGGGCCTCCAAGGCCTTGGATGGGAGCTGCCATTCTACCTGCAGCTTCGCTGGAAGCTTTCAGGATGTAGTCAGGAGAATGACCTGGTCTGAAAGGCATGTGCTTCATGAAATGTCCTCCCATCTTCTTTGATGAAGACTCAATTCACCAACTATAAAAAATGAACCATAAACTCCTTGGCTGAGCATTAAACTTTCCATAACATACACTCAAATCACATCCTGTTCCCTTGTCACGCCCTAAGTACTACTACACATGCATTCTTGCACATACCTCTTCAATCCTACACATCCCCTTCCATACTTCTAAGAAACTGTCCAAGAAATCTAGTCTTTTGACCACTGGCTATGAGTGCATTGGGAACCTCTTCAAAGACCAAGTCAAATGCCACAAAGCTTTCTAACATCCCAGGAAAAGTCATCTCCCATCTGCAAACAATCACATCTTGTGTGGGCAATGGCCCATTTTTACCTTGCATATGGTTCTTTTCATATATATCTTATCTTTATAACACTATCAGCATAAAGTATGTGTTTGTGAGTCCCCGCATCTTCTATCTTCATCTCCACTGCAAGTTATCTGGAATATGCCTGGAATTGACTGGTATATGTCACTTGTTCGGTAAATATATGAATTGCTAAATTAACAAATGAATAAACTGTGCTGGCTGGTCCTGATCATTAAAGCTACACAGGTAGACAGTGGCGAGTGCCATTAGAAAATACAGATAGGAGTTACTGGCTCAAGAAATATGCAGTTACTTTAGTCTGGTGGGTATGAAGGCTGGTGCATGAATGAAGTGCTTTCCTACCTTCATGTAAATTTCTGGCAGAACTGAAGGGCTGGGTACCAGGGGGTTGACAGAGAAAGCACAAATTTGGCAACAGGGGGGATCTTGAAGTTCCCAAATCATCCACAGCAAGACTGGGTTTCTTGGTTGGTTGGTGCTCTAAAATATGGTGATATTAGCAGTTAGGGACACAGGTCTCTAGGGTATCTAATAGGGCAACATCTGTGCTGTGTCACCAATGCCCTAAGATCTTTGCTTGGGCTGATTATCTGCTTTTACCACTATGTTGAAAGACACTGCTGCCCACATCACAGATTTTCTGTCTTTGTATGCCTATGTAGATCAGGCAAAAATTCAAGTAACAAAGATAATTCACTTTAATGTGAGTATTTTTTAAAAAACTGAGCCTTCTACCAAATTCACTTTAAACAAGAGCAATGGAATGAACCTAAGGAAAACTGAAAAAAAGAAAAACCACATATTTATATGTACACCAGTGTTTTCTAAAGCTTCAGATGCCCTTTCATGAATTAGGAGTGGGGCATTCTTAACTCACACATGCATACAAAGCTCATGAGTGACAAAGCACGGAGCTTTGCTTATGCTGGTTTGTGTTACGGCCTCCTTGACATTATTTAAAGGCAGTGTTTTGTGTATAAAATATGAGTAACATCAAAAGCAACATGTAACATGCATTCAAAATAAGAACAATACATACTGGTTAAAATAATCTCACATATCAACATATCGATGGGCTACAAATACACTCTTATGCTATGAATATGTATTTGCAGACAGCTCATCCAAATATTAACACTGTTTTTCTCGTGCACAAAATGTTATGTGACATATACTGTATTTGTGCTCCTCTTTAACAAAGTTGTGTGTGTGTGTGTGTGTGTGTGTGTGTCTTCTTATTTCTTCTACTCAAATAAACAAGCAGATTGACATCACAGGGCTTCTTTTTTTGCTTAGGCAGAATATTGAGCAAACAAATATTTATTCTGGGTTACTCAGCTGTGATACATAAGGGGATTCATGACATGCGATGTCTGGTGCCTGCTTAGCTTTTACGAGATAATTGCACTTTGGATCACCTAGAACATCACATTAAGTAGAGAGACCCAATTTTAAAATTTAAAAAACATGGAATGGTCAGAATTTAATCAGTCATGCCTCCATAAATTAAGGGAGATATAAATAAATGGGCAATAGAAAGGTGCAATAAAACTGGGATTAATCAACCCGTGATTAATTCAGGATCAGATTAAAACCAATAGTGCCAGCTGTATCAGATCCATTCTGCAGCATTACTCTCTCCAGCTCCTTTTTGTTACCCCTTTTTTCCTCTTCCCATTCCCCTCTGCTCTCACCCCCAGGGCACTCTCCTTGGTGGATAAACCTGCAGGAGTGTTAATTGTCACATACATGGATTTAATCACATTGTCCATCACATTGGGGGCCCTGCCGTTAGCGATCCGTGACTAATTGTTGTGGTAATTTTTCAATCATTAACAGCAGCGCATATGCTGCAGACAAATCCCAAGGTGCCTACTAAACCCCAGTGACAAGCAGCACACAGGCTCCAGAAGGGCCAGCACGCGCCTCGCCCTGGCCCCCACCCCCAATCCTATTTGTCATGCACCATCATTAACATACATCTCTTCCAAGGCTATGCCAGGCTGTGATGAGGTCGGAGGGGCCTGGGCATGCATTAGAACGCAGCCTTGCTTTCAATCTATGCTTTGAAAAAGGAAAAGGAAGAGGAAAGCAAAGGAAATTAAAACTCCGTGTGGGACAACTAGCTGAGCGCCTATTCTAAATTCCGCCTGTTTCTCATTCATTTTCAGGCAGGCTCCTGAGCTGCGCCAAGTGCCCTTTCTTTGAGTTTCAGCAGTATTAGTGATCTCCATGGCAACCACTGGTGCTCATCTGCTGCACCACACTGCAGCTTCCCTGGGCTCAATTCTCAAGTCGCCCTGGTGTCAGACGGGGCATGCCATGTGCACTGGTGGGACGAGACCTTGCCTTGGGGAATCCTGCAGCTGATTGAAGCCCTGCTCTAATCACCACATAATAGGAGCGAACAAGATCACACGGAATACGATCTGCCTGCATGGATTCTAGGAATGCTATTTAGTTTTCGTTTTCCATGTTTTAAGGGTCTTTGTTGGCCAAAAGCAAAGAGCCACTGGAATAACTATCGTACGAAAAGGATTAATTTTGAAATCCCTGGTGGTACAGCGTTGTGGATAACTGATTTATTTAATGCATGCATCTCATATATCTTGCATTAAAGCAATACTCAAGAGAAAATTAAAACTCCTGGGTTTTCCCTTTGGCTCTTTCTAAATGAAGAAACATTTGGGATACTGGGCATCGTAGGGAAAAGCAAGAGAAAGATTCCAGATCATTAGTGAGATTCTGACTCTTCCTCCAAAATCTTAGGAAATTCCCTCTAATACCCAGTTTCCCCAAGATTAAAATAAGATCTACTTATTTTAGGCACTTAGCACTGTATCACTGAACAAGGTCTCCACAAGACTTAATTAATATGTGCAATTCATTTTTAGCTCCTCCAGTGAAAGATGCTTGGTGCAGGCTCCATTATTATGAAGTGAGGGGCCGAGCGCCCTCTACTGGGGCTTCTAGGTCAGTGTCTCGGTGTCCGAAAGCCTGTCAATGGAGTTCACTTATTGCTAACAAGTATTCTTAAGCTCTGACTTAGAAGGCATTTACTGATAAGAAAGAGCAGGAAGAAAGGTGCAAGGGAGGAGGAAGAGGAAACTGTAAGAATAGGCTGGCTGTTACAAATGGAGTAGACTTACGCCAAGCTGACTCAAAGCCACCCAAGCTTACAGCAGGGTGAAAAAGGTCCGGAAAAATTCACAGTGCTCAACTTTGCATCGTGAGCAAATGTTAAAAGGAAAAAAAAATGGGCTACCTTACTTTCTGCTTACATTCTTCCAGGACAAGAACGGAAAAAAGCAGGGTATCAACAGGATCTTAATTAACTGCTCTGTTTTCTAGGTAAGTCACGTGAAAAAGCCTCGGGTTTTTTTTTTTTTTTTTTGAATTTTTAACTTCACAACACTAGTTAGTTTCCAACTTCGTTTCTGAGGTTGGTTTGAATAAACCCAGACCCATCCTCCATAACACTATACAGAATAAATTTACCCTTGAGCCTAGATTTACTTATTAGTTATCATAATAAACTAAAAATTATACAGATGAGAATGGAAAAGTTTCATCCTCTTCTCCATTATGTAAATGACCCTTAAACTACATTTGAACAACTACAAATAAGTTGAGCCGTGAGCTGAAATTGGACAGCATTCTGCAGAGATTCTGCTTCTTTATTCAAAGTTCACTCTTGCTGGAAAGGTGTTGGTAATAATAACAGTAAATAATAATATATTAAAATCTAATATTCATTGAACTGTTTTTCTGTGGCGGCAACTGTTCTAAGTGCTCTCCCTGTAACATTCATTATTAACATTTTGAACTCCTCAGGGTCAGTAGCAATATTATTCCCATTTCTGAGTTGAGGAGAACGAGATACAGGGAATGGGTACCTTGTGTGAGGTCACACAACTGACAAGTAACAAAACTTGATTTCAAATCCAAGTTGTCTGAATCCTAAACCCCCAAACTTAACCCTGAGGCTATAGTGAAGAGCACTGGGTAGACTCCAATTCTGAGGAGACTAGACTCAAAAAAAAAGCTGTTGATCAGGGAATCTAAGGCCTTTAAAGAAAAATCAAAATTATGAAAGCTATATTTATCTTAGGTATTTCCACCACCACACCCAAGCCTCATCCTTTCAGAAAGCAAAGATCACATATTTTTTCATCACCTTTAATTTTTAATGGGATATCATCAGTTTACCCTTGAACTGAGTCAGTGTCACTGACAGAAGCCCAGCTCCAGGCAGGGACACCAGGGCCAGGGTCCAGAAAACTCCACATGCCCAAATTCCAGAGCCGGCAGATGGTCTGTGAGTTGCTACGGAGGCAATTAACAGTGAGCTGCTGGATTCTGACACGCTGTAGTGGGGAAGAGGGGTTTTCTCAGCCCTGAGCAGCTGTCCAGGGAGAAGGACAAGAAAGTATCCAGCGGCAGGATTAGCTACTCCTTACCCCCTCCTCTGAACCTCGTCAGCTGATGCCAGGAGGGACGCAAAGCAGAGGAGGGATCTGAAGCGTGCGTGAGGATCAGAGAGATGAGGAGGAGCGGCTGGGCTGGAAGCTGGTGTGGACACAGTGGGCTCTGACAGAGCAGAGCTCTGCACAGCAAGGAGCTTCCGTGGGCCCTCCGTTGGGGATGGCCCAGGTAGGAAAGCCATACAGCTGCTGGTGGCGTGCTGGGTGACTGTGGCACTGCCCCCGAGGGTCCCCCAGAAACAGTCAGAGTGGAACGAGCAATGGCTAAAGACAGGTTTCTGTCAAGACATTGGAGTAAGGGATTCACATGGCTCTCCAGCCCTTCTCAAGGACAAGAGTCCTATCGACTTGAAATGACCAGAATGCAGCAAAGTGAGATTGTCAGGAAGACATATTTTCAAATTCTTCCTGTCATACAGTAGCTGGAAGATACAGAAATCCTTCACTTTCATCATTCTGAACCAGGGATGGACTACACAAGCTCATCTCCCACACATTACCCTCTAAAGACAAATGAAATGATCTTTTCATTCTTATCTCAAGATTTCTCTCCAATCCACTTGTATAAGAACAGGAACTGACTGTAGCATCTCAGGCATATCATTCCTCTGTAAAGTGTGGATAATTTTCTAATTTTTTAGGAAATGAAATAGTTTACAGATTATGCAGGAAATCTATAATCTATTCTGTAAACATAGGAAAAAGATCGAAGATCAAACACTAGTGCTCAAAGTAACGTCATTCCATTTCATGAATGAAATGGCCCCCTCTGATACAGACTTAAAGATTTCTGGTCGAACTGTATTTTAGAAAATGAGTTTCTTTCTATAATGTTATGGATTATCCTTAAATAGTTCTCTCTTTAAATATGAAATGCTTGATGAGAATATGAAAGGAATTCAGTTATTATAATGAGATACAACACTACTTCACCATCACACAAATTCTCTTTTCATTATATAGCTAAAAAAAGGTTTTTTTCTATTACCAGCCAGGGGAAAAAAAAGATCTAATTGGCACGCTCTGAAATATTAATCTAACTTTGGAAACAGATGTACAGTCTTTCAGAGCTTAAAAATATTATTTTTCAATGCACTCCAGGATGAGAAATACCACTTAGGAAATCACTGGCTTTGATGTTGCTGACACTGAGGGTTACAGCTCTTAAAGGAGTTTATCTTGATGTGTATAACACGTGACCAGAAATCTTGGGTTGAGAACATCACAGACTTTCTGCAGAGGATGGACGAAATGCTCCCTCAGGTCCCTTTCAGCCCTAATATTTGTTGATTGTAGGATTTTACCACTGGCCTCAGTCTCTCAATAAGGAAAATGAATGAAAAACATTGTATCAGTGTTTAATTCTATTTAAGGGAATTCTATTCTAAGTTAAATTCTATTAAGGGAATTCTGAAGTAAATCCCAATATTATGGAAACAAGTGTTTTGAAACATGGCTTATTATTCCCTTTCGATAACTTTCTTAAGGCAATGAACACTTATAACCATCAAGATGTATATCTAAAATCAGAAAAAGATAAAGGCATAAGAAATCTTAGAAATAACCTTTTAGTGCAATCCCATTTATTTCACTGATGAGGAAACTGAGAAGTCTAAAGAAGTACACTAATAATAACAATACTACTACTACTAATATTATTATCATTTTCAAACTAAGCTTTATCAGAATGTAGTTATATACCTACAAATACTCTATTTTCCACATATAATCCTTTTAAGAATCCTAAGAGATAACCATTAATATTACCATGCTAAGTTTATCAAATAAGGAAACTGAGGCGGAAAGAGGCTCTCAGGGGTCTAAGTTTTCCTCATAGCCAGGCCAGAGCAAGATGAGGATTGAGGAGATTGACCCCCACAGCCCTGCTCTTTTAACCACAAACCTGTGAGAAATCACAGCTTCTCAAATAAACTGACCAAGTTCTTACAGTTGAATTCATAGAATTAACTAAGGTCAGACTAACTATGTATTTCAGGATTACCAGGCCCATATTTCTAGGACTTTCCCTGTGCCAGACACCAGGGATACCTAGAGAATGAAGACACTGCCCTCTGGACGCAGAGCTAAGATGAAACCCACCAAGGATGTGAGAGTGCAGAGAGAGACACGGACAGTAAGCACGATAAGCACAGATGCCAACTCCACACTGAGAAGCAGACTCCAAAAACCAGACACACTCTTGAAAACAGAACTGCCCATGACCATTTGGGCCTCAAAAGCCACCACCATTATAAAGGAACTCTAGGGTCATCTGGGGATGTGTGCTTCCTGCAGACAGGCAGGGAGAAAAGGTGAAACTGATATTTACTTGATGATACCATCTTCGATTCAGTAAAGTTACTTTTTTTCCTTCTGGTATATTCTATCTCATTGGAAGAGCCTAGAACACCACGTGAAGATTCACAGCTTCCAAAATGAAAGCAGGACACCGACCTCACTCTCATCATCTGAAAATGAAAAAGGTGGGCCAGGAGGTGGTTATGAGGTGGTTAAGTGATGTGCTAGATGCCGCCAGAGGCGAGACTGGAAACTACTGGAAAAGACTAGGCTGCTCAACTACAGCACGCAGCAGGTGGGGGGAGAAAAAGAATGAATACCAGAAACTTCTGTTCTGATGGACTGGTGAAGGAAGTGGATCTAACAAAGAAGACTGAGAAAGCAAATTATCAAAGAATATTTGATTACCATCTCAGATGTACTGTATCTTTAGCATCTAAAAAGCCCTCTAGGTGGGTGCCTGGGTGGCTCAGTGGGTTAAAGCCTCTGCCTTTGGCTCAGGTCATGATCTCAGGGTCCTGCATCGGGCTCTCTGCTCAGCAGGGAGCCTGCTTCCCTCTCTCTCTCTGCCTGCCTCTCTGCCTACTTGTGATCTGTCTGTCAAATAAATAAATAAAATCATAAAAAAAAAAAAAAAAAAAAAAGGTGTGCCTGGGTGGCTCAGTGGGTTGGGCCTCTGCCTTTGGATCAAGTCATGATCCCAGGGTCCTGGGATCAAGGCCTAGATCGGGCTCTCTGCTCAGCAGGAAGCCTGCTTCCCCCTCCCCCTCTGCCTGCCTCTGCCTGCTTGTGGTCTCTCTCTCTCTGTCAAATAAATAAATAAAATCTTTTAAATAAATAAATAAATAAATAAAGCCCTCTTGGATAAATATTATTAGCTCACAAGCGGGTAGGGGTGATTTCAAGGACTCTCAAGTATTATAATGAGAAACGACTTGTGCGATGATTACAGAACTTCTCAGAAATGGAAGGGCCCCTAACTTAGGGCTTCTGAAGCTTCAAAACTAGTTCCTCCACTGCAGTAAAATTTTTTACATCAATCTTAAAGTATCCATTTAAGGATAAAAGGTAACCACCTGGGGAAAAGAATCATTGTTAAATTCATACAGTCAAAAAACTTAAGCCACATACAGAAACGTCTCATTTAATTTAAACAAACTAATTCTTAATAACATATATCTTAACAACTAATAAATTAGGGAGTGACTAACTTATAAAATAATTCATTACTGGTACACTGTTTTCCTTTTATAAAACTTTCATCTGTATTCAACTTTTCAGGGACACTTCTATTGCATGAGGAACATGTGCCTCTGACCATTTCTGCCAAGAAGGTTACATGTCCTTGGGGAGAGAAGCCACTGCAGCACAGGGCTGAGGTGTCCACGTCCTCGTGGACAGGGAACCCAGTGTGAGCCATTCCCGGGCCCAATGCTTCTCAGAAGGTGGCACACAACTCCCAGCACCAGAATCCCACCATGGGTACTGCTTCAGACTACAGATCCTGGCCACCGCACACACAGCCAGAATTGGAATCTCGGGGGACTTGCATTTGTATTAAACTCCCAGATTTGAGAACTGCTGCACTAAGAGCAGAGTTGTGTTGCCAGCAGGCCTGAAGAGCTCTCAGGATGGGTGGCTGTCCTCAGGGCCGTTACGAAGGCTCACATCCTCTGGGGTGATCTGAAAGTGAAATAAAACCTCTGAAAAGGAATACAGCACACTACCTCACTTTCTTCCACCAGACATTTGCTGATTATGTTTTCAGAGGTAAGCCTGAAGGTACAAAGTTGACTAAGGTAGGTCTTGCCTTTAAGGAGCTCAAAATCTAGTGGAGGATATAGAAAAGAAACTCAGAAAGCATGGGAGTATGGCAACAGCACTGGGGAGAGGTACACAGGGTGTTTTAGAAATACAAAGAGAGGCCCCATCTTGGACGGGGGTGGAGACAGAAATGGAAATAAAGGATCAGACAGGATCTGTGAAGACTTTGCAAATGAGAAGTTAAATGAGGGCTGATGTTAAATCTTTAAGGACAAGAAGGAATTAAGGGGAGAAAATGGGAGAGGGAAAGGGGACTAAAGGAAGAAGAAATGGCACATGTAAAGTTGGAGAGGCAAATAGAGAAGGAGCATTTGGGGACAACACGTGACACATTATTTTTGAAAGGAAAGAACTACATAGGAGATGTGCATAAGAAATGAGCATTCTGGGGGTGCCCGGGTGGCTCAGTCAGTTAAGCATCTTGATTTTGGCTCAGGTCATGATCTCAGGGTCATGAAATAGTTCCACATGGGGGGGGGGGGGTCCATGCTCAGTGGGGAGTCTGCTTGAGATTCTCTCTCTCCCTCTCCCTCAGCTCCTCCCTCCACCCCGCTCATGAGCATGAGTTCTCTCTGGCGAAAGAAAGAAAGAAAGAAAAGAAAGAAAGAAAAGAAAAGAAAAGAAAAGAAAAGAAAAGAAAAGAAAAGAAAAGAAAGAAAGAAAGAAAACAAGAAAACAAAATGAAATACCTTAAAAAAAAAAAAAAAGAAAGAAATGAGCCTTTTGTAGTATGCAGGGGATAGAAAGAAAAAGGCAGACAAACCCTGCTAAGGGTTACATACTACAGGGTTAATGACATATGGTTAAATTAAGGATAGGACTGATTCTCCTACAATGGAAAAATAGACCTGAGGAAGCGCTGGACAAGAGTCAGTACTTAAAAAAAAAAAAAAAAAAAAAAAAAAAAAAAA